>NW_024354875.1:1300639-1323695 GCF_902729225.1 Pteropus medius
GTGTGTGTACTTGACAGTGAGCTGGACTGTGTGCCCAAGGGGCCAAGAGTTCAACTGTGCCTGCACAGAACAGATGGCAGCAGCAGGTTCTGTCTTGGGAAGATGTATGCGTGGGTGGGGAATGTGTTATCAACTCCACATTCACATATGGGCTGTATGTGGCTGTCACAGGAACCTGTCTGGGTTGAGAACACTGGGCTGCAGTCCGTCACTGGAACTCTCTGGTACCCAGGTGTCCGTATTCTAGAAGAATCAGTACTCGAGCCCCAAGTGTTCTTGCATGCATCAGCAGGTGTCAGGGCCTGGCGTGCGCCTTGGAGGGTGGCCGGTTGAGCTCTTTTCTCTCACGTGTGTATTCACGGTGCTTGGATAATCGGCCTGTCGTCGTTCGACTTGCTTTAGCTGAGCGCCTGCTGTGTGTGCTCCTGGAGCAGGAAGGTGTTGTACATTTTCATTCATGAGCATCTCATGAGTATACTCGTGTCTCCTAGTTATTGGGCCAGATTATCTTCCTGTGCATAGGCAGGCTTGCATAAGAGGAAGGAATTTGGAGTCAGACATGTTTGAGTTCAAATTCAGGTTTCACCTAGCTGTGTGATTTTAGACAAGGGATTTAATTTCACTGAGCTCCAGTTTCCTCATCCGCCAAATAGGCGTTATAATAATGCCTATTTCCTACGTCGTGGTGAGATATAAACAAAGAATGGACAGCCTGGGACAGGGTGACAGGCACACAAAAGGCACATGATAGATGGTAGGGATTACTGGTGCTGGTGTGTTTTGGCTTCTAGCTGGGCCTCCGCGCTCTGCTTCCTGTCCCCGTGTCTCTGCGTCCCGTGACCCATGACACAAAGCAATGTGTTAGACCAGGCCCTGCAGACAGTCCTCCACCAGCGCTCAGCGTGGCTGCAAGTGATTCCCCACAGCCTGGCTCACAGGACTTGACAACGCTGAACTGCACGTGTCGCTCGTTTCATTCAGACGTGAATGCACATACAAGTGACCTAATTTTCTGAACCCCACATTGGAACATCTGGTCTGACCAGGCAGATATATTTATGGGGCTGAAGGAGCAAGATGTTTGCAGTGAGTCCTTGAAGACTCTCCAGCTTCTGGCCTTGGCATGTTTGGCCACCTGGGGGAGCCCTCTGTCTCCTTCGGTCAGAGGGAGTAGAGGGGGATTTGAGAAGAGGGGAGGGGTGCTGGCTGATTTGAGGCCCAAAGAAAGGCCAGGAGTGGAGGCGAGAGTTGATTGCCCTAAGAAGCATCCCTTCCAGGAGCCGGGCCAAGAGTTAACCCTTCCGTTGCCAGCTTCCACCCTTTATGTCCCAGAGGCCTCGAGTTCTGGGTAGAGATGCCCAGAAGGGGCGAGCTTTGACCTCCTCGAGAGCAGTGGCAGCAGAAAGAAGAACATGGTATTCCATGCAAATGACTGAGCCCCTCAAAATGTGCTCAGGAAGAGTAACGCACAGGGTGTGTGAGGGTGAGCGTAATTTCTCAGGTCACTGGGACTCCCAGACCAGGCAAACTGCCTGCCACCCTGTGAAGCGCCCTGTGGACTGTGACCCTTCGCCTTGGTTCTCTGGCCCACTGCTGCCAGAGCGTCCAGTGCCAGCGTCCACCAGGCAGAGCTCAGAACTAGAGCTCCCGCCCGCTCCTCTGAGCAGCAGTTGCCCTGTGCCAGCCGTGCGAAGGGTGAGCATGTGCTTCTAAATATTCATAGGCCAGGGAGGTCGCTTCCATGTTACAGCTGAGGAGACCCAGGCCCAGAAGGTGAAGGAAATTACCACCCAGCTGGTAGGCCTCCTCGACCCCAGGGTGCGTGATGCCAGTGCCCTCATCCTCAAATCTCTCCCACACCCGCTTGCCCTCTGCCACTCTCAGTGGGAGAGCTCCAGCACCAAGACCCAGGCAGACAGAGGGACCTGCAGTGTGGACAGGAAGGGCCAGAGAGGTGGATGCTCAGGGGAGCGGGGAGCAGGAGAGAAGAGGTGGCTGGCCAGACACAGCACTGCAGAGACAAGCCTTTGAGCAGTTTCATGGCCACAGGCTGAGGAATGGGGGAAGGAGGAGGAAGTGGAGACAGAGGCATCTCAGGAGGCGGCTGTGAGGAAAGGGAGCCGAGAGGGAGGTGAGCTTGGGGCACTGAGGCTGGGTGGAGGAACTCTGCGCCTCAGTGTGGAGTCAGGTGCTTAGAACCCCTGGGGTGGAGGAGGGTGGGAGCCAGCAGTGTGGCAGAGCTACTCCTGCTCCCTCACTGGGGACAAGAATCTGAGCTGTCTGTCTGCAGGTGACCAAGCAGGAAGGGGGATGCCCTACTGGGAGGGGCTCTCCTCTCTCTGGGACCTGGAGGGTGGAGAGAGGGAGCTCAGAGTAGGGGTGGAGGAAGGGAAGGGAGGAGGGCTTTCCCACGGGCTCGGGCCTGGGGAGGCAGTCAGATGTGAGGGTCCTGAGACACAGTGCCCAGAGACAGCCTCCCCATCCATGACCCCTTCCCCACACCTCCTTCCTCGGAGCCTCTCTCCCAGCTCTTCAGGGGGATGCCAGAAACCCTCAAGAACTGAGGCTCGTTGATTTCAATGGAAAACAAGAATTCCAGTAAAATGGGGACCTCTGTCTTCAACCAGGGCCCAAAGGGGCTTTGAAACTGCCGAGTGGTCTGAATCTAAGGTGGTTTTGGTGTCCTCACACAGGCAGGAGGAGAGAGGAGCTGGGGAGAGGTCGGGAGGGGGTGGACCCCACTATCTTCCCTTGGGGACTTTCCTGGCCTCATGTCCCCCACAACAAATTCCCAGGGTTTGACGGGGCTCACTCTGGGCACGGGTCTTGGAACCTATCTCTTCCTCAGTCTAGTCAGCCCCCCACCAGGACACCCTGGAGGGGTGAGGACTGAGGGGGCCCTGCACACTGGTGCTGTGAAGCCCCACCCCAACGCCCATTCCGCTGCTGCAGCCTGCGGCCCGGGGAACAGGTGTCCCCCGCTCTCCTTGACTGCTCCTCAGTAAGCCCCGGGGGACCCCTGGCTCCTCCTGACAGCCTCTCCTGTCTCCCCCCTCCCACTCTAAGAAGCAACTGAACTGAACGGGACACCTGGGTCTCCCCAGGGCCCCGGTGGCCCAGCCGCCTGCCTGGCCAGCAGCCTCAGGAAACAGCCACCCCACCCACCACCCCCCAGTGCCAGTGTCACCCTGCCCAACATCACTTGAGTGCCCAGCATCCTTTGAGGTAGCTGTCCCAAGCTTGGTCCCCTCTTACCCCAAGGTATTTCATGCAAGAAAGCACCTTGGGGGCCTGGCCTGCAGAGACCTCTACCAAAGCCACAACTGTTCTTGTTATAGTGACCAACCAGCTCCTCGAAAGTCTTTGCCATATCAGTTCCCAGACCCAAAGGGCCAACTGGGCCCCAGAGTGAAAGATATTCTACTCTGAGCCTGCAGGGAACAGATGCCACTGACTGACTGTGTTTGATATAGGACACAAGTGACTGCAGAAGGGGCAGAGTACCAGGCATTTCACTGAGCAGGGAACCAAGGGCCCTGGGCTCAGGCAGGGGAAGGCTGGCTTCCAGCTGGGCCCCTGTCCCCAGCAGGTCAATGCCACTGTGCCCCCAGGTACCCAGGCTGCTCCTCTCTGTGAGGACACTCAGGCGCCACATCACAGGCACTCTTTAGGGCGTCGGGTTCACACTGGGCTTTGGCAGAAGAGAAAGAACAAACTGACTGATTTACATATTGGGTTCTCATTTTCATTTCATACTCAGGCTTTGGCCTTGACCTTCTCTTCCCTGCTTCCCACCTAGGGAAGGCTCCTCTGGCCCACATTCTGCTCTGAGAATCAGAGTGATTACACATTGGCCAACGGAGCTGGGCTCTACCCGAAGTCATCCAGCCAGCGAGGGTCAGAGCTGGACCCCAACCTCTTCCCCTACACACACAGCGGGCCTTGGATGGACCACAGGGGGCTCCAGGGGGCTCTCTCAGGCTTTCCAAGGGCTGGGACAGGACCCGAGGGTCAGGGCCTGAGTCCCTCTATCTGCAAATCCACACCAGTGTCAGCAGGCAGGGAGGGAGGCAGGCACCGGTCTGCACTCAGCGCCAGCACAGTGGGAAGGTAGGGATACAGTGATGGGTGTGTGGGAGCCAGGTGGAGGGGAGGAGATGGGAGGGTGGGGTCTGGGGGAGACTCCCGTGCTCCTTGGCACCTGTCCCCAGCCCTCAGACCCGAGCACATTTTATCTTCCTTTTGGTTGCCCTGCACTGGCCTCACTGGTTTCTGGGGCTTCCTCTCTGTCACAACTATCTGCAATGGGACTCGGCTAGAGCGATGGTCCTGCCCCTCCCCCCTCACGCCCCTCCCCCACTGGCAGGCCCCTGCCCGAGCTCACACCGCTGCACCATTAGGTGCTTGGTGACCTGGGAGGATGCCTGCCCCCTCCCTGGCTGACGGGTCATTCTACAGGGTGGGTGCTCTGGGGCATAAAGCCCCTTCAGGGGAGGAAAACCTCTTTGGGCAGAGGTCCCCAGTCCTTCCTGGAGTAACTGTGGACTTCACCCTCCACCTGCCTTTGTTCTGCAAGTTCTAGGTCGGCATGGTCCCGGCCAGATGCCTGGCCCTGGGGCAGCTGCAGAACCTGGACCTCCTCTCACCACCCGTCACCCGAGGACAAGAGGTGTGTCTGCCCTGGCCCCCAGCTGCAGAGGGGACGGGAGGAGCAGGTGTCCAAGGTGTGGACACTCGCCTGGGATTGCTCCCACCTCCTAGCCACCCAGGAGTCAGTCAACAAACACATATTAACCCAGAGCTGTATGTTCACAGCTCCCCCAAACCTGTTCAGCTATGTGGCAGGGCAAGGCTGAGCCATACCATCTGGCAGCCCTGGGGCCCTAAACACGGTCAGGGACCTGCTGATTACCCAGTTATGGACTTTAGTTTGGGGTCTTGGGGAGACCCCCAAAGCCAGGTTTTGTTTCCTGAGCAAAAGGCACACGCTGGCATCTTTGCCCACAACCAGTGTCTTGGCCCCGTGAGCAGGTCCCACCCAGGAGGCCTAAGCCTGCCCATTCCCCAGTCTGGCCCCCTGAGACGCCAGCTGAGGCCCATCCCAGGGCAAGGCACTATTACCAGATGCAGCAAGGAGCCCTCCTCTTTGTTAAAATTCTGAAAGTTAAAGTTACAGCTGTGCCACACAAAGGACCAGCCTGGGGCTCAGAGAGATGCAACCACAGCAGGATGCTAAAAATAAGGGCTCGCAGGGCCAGGCTGCGAGGATGACAGCACAAAGCACGCAGCGAGGGGGGCGCGTTCCACTCTACTTCTGTGCCAGCCGGGGCGCATCTGGGGAACTGAGTTTGCTTCAGGGGCCCACTGCTTAACAGAAACACTGCAGCCTAGATGCAGTCGCGAGGTGGGAAAGACGAAGAGTGTGCAGGGAACCGTGGCATATGTGGGGTGGTGGGAAAACCTGGTGTGGTTTAGCCCAGAGTGGATGGCTCAGAGGTGGCACTTTGGCAAACACCGGACATCGCTTCATTATTCATCTCGAACGCACGTTCTTTGATCACCACCAGGCCCTACACTGGGAGGGCAGTGGGATTCGCTGGGCCTGCCTTCAGAGAACGGTCCGGCAGACAAGGACCACGAAGATGGACATTAAAGAAGGCAGATTTCAAGTCTATATAAAACCGAACCCTCCCCAGTAGAGTTCCCTGCCACCGGAAGCAATCCAGGGATCATGCAGCAGAAGCGATTTCTGCTCTAGGGGGTTGGGGTGGATGAGATGACGAGTAAGATGCCATCTAATTCTGAGATGCGGCCATTCTGTCAGTGTATGGGTCACAGTGTTTCATGCTTTCGAGTGTCCACTTCCCCATCTCCTTTCGTCAGATTCCTTGGGGACCTCTGCCCAGTGTGAAAAGAGACTCTTAAAACTGGACAGTCTATCCGGTGACGTCCATTTTAGTGCATTGGGCAAGGGCGGCCATTGTCTTACCCACGGGATCCTTCACTCTGAGCCCTGCAGAAGGGTGGCTCTCCATCCAACTGTGGGGCCTGAATCCTGTTCCCACGGAACCAGGTGGGCAAGTGCACTGGGGCTGAGGGGTCCTCTGAAGCTGGAGATGATTGTCCCTGTTTAGTAGTAAGGGCAGTGGCAGGGGAAGGTAGTTTGGGCGAGTGTCCTGTGGCCCAGGGAGCAAGGGCTGCAGGAGGTGGGATGGGAGTCCCTGAGAAGCTGGTAGGGAGGGTGGGGGGCCAGGCACAGGGAGTTTCTTCTCCCTCAGCCTGTAGGGGTGATGCTGCATGCCGAGGCCCCCCAGGCAGGAAGTACCTCTCAGGTGCAACCTCAAACTGTACTCCCTGAAATTACACCAATTAGAGAGTCACTGGGTGAGTGAATATCCTGCTAAAAGGCCTACCTAGAAAACATCCCACGGGAACCTCCTCTATCGGATATTAAATTTTGCTCAAAGGCTGTATTATTGAAGTGAGATATGATCCAAGGACCTCGGACAGTTCAGGGCGTCAGAGCAGACACCCCGGAACCTCAAGAAGGGGGGTGCCAGAGTCAGAGGTGCACTGATCAGGCTCTGGGAAGCTTAGGCACTTCTGCAGGTTACTGTCTTCTGCTGGGACCTTGCTGGGACCACTCCATGTTTTGATGTCAAGCCCTTCTGGGGGCTAGAGCTCCAAGCTGGCCTGGACCAGAAATGAGCAGCATTTCCAGTGAGGCAGCTCATCCACTTTCCAGCCTCCCGGACGTCCCTCTCATGAGTCACCCTGTTATCCTTGTGGCCAAATATAGCTCCCAAGGCAAACCGGGGTGCCGCTCTGTCCTAATGGGTCTGGGAGGTCCGGCGGCCCGCCCCTCCTCGCCCTCCTCGCCCAGTCTGAGGGCTTTGCCTGAATCTTATTATCTCAGGAACACTTTCCCAAAAATGCAGAGGGAGTCTGGGCAAGATACAGTGGCCACTTCCTCCTGGGGGATCGTGGGACACGCTCCAGGGGACAAAGAACAGGGCAAGGGACTTTCCTTTGTCTAGTCCACAAGATGAAGCCGTGATCCTGTTGGGCAGCGGCCCTGCCCCTCTAAGTCGGAGTGG
The DNA here is from genome assembly GCF_902729225.1 of Pteropus medius. Classification (NCBI taxonomy): domain Eukaryota; kingdom Metazoa; phylum Chordata; class Mammalia; order Chiroptera; family Pteropodidae; genus Pteropus; species Pteropus medius. Next base: position 1,307,737 of record NW_024354875.1, read on the forward strand.
CCATGATCACCCGTGTCCGGCGTCCCCAGGCGCCGCCCCCCACCCCTCCTGCGGGCGCCGCCCAGGCCCTCGGCCCTCAGAGTCACCACATAAGGAAATGTTTGTGCCTCAGCGGCACGGCCTCTGAGCAGTGGCTCCACTAGCTCCCTCCTCCCCGCTCCCCGCCCAGGCCACCGCCCAGGCCACCTCCCAGACAGGCGAGGACTGGGGCGGTGGGACCCAGAAGGAACCGCCCTAGGAGGGGGCGCGGACCGCCCAGCCCCCACTGGCCTGGAGTCTGGCGGGACGTCTGGGAAGGCGGGGTTGATTGGGCTGGGAAGTAGGTGGGCAGGGCCCGAGTTCGGGGGTCCTCCTTCCTTGCCGCCCGAGAGGGACACCCTGCCTGGCTTCGCAGGAGCCAGCCGGAAACCATCTTCCCTCCCTCCCCCACAGCAAGCTGCTGGGCCCCGGGCTGCCCTGGGCGCGGAGGGGTTAGGTCGGCAGGACACATCTGGGACAGCCAGGACCCTGGCTTTGCAGTCTCAGAGCCGCCACGCCCTGTAGTCTATGACCAGGACCTCAGAGGCAGTGTGGAGGGATGGTCTCCCTGAAGAAATCTCACCTGCCCAGCTGGCCCTCCCCAGGAGCCCAGAGCAGTGTCTTATTTCCTTGGGCTGTGACTGAGGTATCCTCACCCCCAGCCACAGCTCAGAGCGGAAACATTTATAACCTGCCTGCTAGCGGGCAAGGTCAGGCTCACGTGGTCTGCCTCCTTTCTGGAGTTTTCCATTAAATTATTTACACAGGCTGGGAACAAGCCCACAGACCTCTGCAGGAAGCCCACAGGCACAAGGTGGCATTTGTTCTATTGCGAACAGTCTCATTTCTCCAGGGACCCCTCCTTTCTTAAATGTGACCCTTTGGAGGTAAGAAGCCTCCCAAGGTGGCACCTTCTAGGTCCCTGTGGTTTACTCTTGGGAGCCAGAAAAGTTCCCCACCAGATGTTTCCTCATCAGGGACCCCAAGCCCAGAGCAGCAGTCAGAGCTGGTAGCTCTAGCCTCCCCCCCCCACCCCGCCACCCCCCGCAGGGGCTGGGGGACAAGCAGGGGTGGGGCTCACCTCCGGAGCCCATATGCCAGGAAGCGGCCCTTGAGGATATCACCCAGCTCCTTGGGCCTTTGGGAGAAGGGTGAAACGCTGAGCACTAATGCATACAACAGACAGTTCAGTAGGAGGGAAAGTAGGACCGCCCCGCCCCCCGCCCCTACTTCCAGGCTACACAGACTTTATTAAGGTCAGATCTCAGGCCTGGTTTCCTAGGATGCTCCAGCCTGGACAGATTAAAGTGGTAGAAAACCTGCGCAGTGCCTGAGTGACACAGGAGCAACAAGGGTGGCCACTTATCTCCAAGGCCCCACCTCACAGGCAGGCAGGGTGCCCAGATGCTGCTGCTTAGAGGGTTCATCAGGATCACCTCACCCCTAAGAACAGCCCACAGTCCCCTTCTGAGGAGGGTCCCTACTGGTTCTTTCTGCATAATGTGGATGGTGCTTCTGAGCATGGGGTCAGCCCCATCCACCCCCAGTAGCATGGACTATGGACCATGCCCAGGCCTGAGGCAACTGTGGAAAGGCTGGGGACAGCTAGGCTGTGCTTTACAAGGTCGCTCCCTATGTGGGGAGGAGGACATGTGCCCATCCAATCGCACCCCCAGAGCCCCCTACAGGTTTAATTCAAGATGCAAGGGACAGCCCAGTGTGTGTAATCCACACTGCATAGACTTTCTGCATCATCATTATCAAGCATGAAGAAGCTATTTATCTACTCTTGGACCCTGGTGTTCTGCAGTTTGGATCTGTAAGTCCCTAGAGGCAGGAACTGTCTGGCTACTATATCCCTAGCCATGACACAGGCCTACCACTCAGGATGTGCTCGTTTACCTTTTAGGTGAAAAGGAAAAAAAAAAAAAAGCCTTTATTTCAGATTGCAAAGATCTGGGCCTAAGGTAAACTTACATGCTGAGTTTGTAAGGCTGTCCTGTGAGGTGGCCAGTTCTCCATCATGAGACATATTCAAATGGAGGTTCAATGACAGCATACTAGGGATCTTGTAGAGGGGTTCTCAGTGGCAATGTAGAAGTATGTTAGAGATGGACTTTCATGCCCTTAAAATGTACTTAGGAATAGCTAGCCTAACAAGAGGATATCTATATATCTATATCTATATCTACATATCTATAACCAGATGAAAGGTACAAAGGTAAGGTGGTTCTGTGATGGTAGAGAAAGGAGGGCCAGACAAGGAGACTTCTAAAGGCAGAGTCCCGCTCAAATGCTAACACGCCACGTTTACAGAAATCTTACCCTATGCCTGGGCTGTTCGCCTGCATGCAGTATCTACCCCCATCCCCACCCATAAAGGTGCTTGCTCAGGAGCCCAGATAATAAAGGGCAGTGCCAGGGCTTGAGTCTGTCTCTCTCCTGGGGAGAGGTGTGTTCAACACAAAAGAGCCAGAAGCAGCAGGAGGTGTAAACAGCGGGAGGGACCAGTCCCCATCCTGCTTTTCCTCCCCTTTCCCTCCCTGGGGAGTGCACTTCCCTGCTGAACCGGGTTCCTACAAACAGGCTTCCTTTTCCCACACACCTTACTCACCTGCTCCCTCCGCTTCAAGCCCCCGTCCTCCCATAAATGTGAATTTAGTGGCATCTCCTATTTAAATGCCTCCTAGAACCAAAGTTCTCAGGCTTGAGCCCTGATATCTTTTGGGGCCTGGCCCTGGCCGGCTACACTGGCCTTGGCTCATGACTTCCTCTGGGAAGCTTTTTTTTGACCTCTGTTGGCCAGGCACCCCCTTCAAAGCTGCATCATGATACCCTTAACTGCCCTTTTCTGGTGTTTCCCTCACCTGCCAAGGACACTGTCACCACGTGCCCCCAGTGCTAAGGCAAGGCCATAGCAGGAGCCCAACAAGCAGAAAAGAAGAGGAAAGGGTAAGACCACCATACGGTAGTGGGCGGGCTGGTGGTTATGCTTTGCGTGTAAACTCAGCAAGAGATAATGAACCCAAAACAGGCCAGAAATCATTTCCGCGGGTGCCCCAGGCTTCGGGAGGCAGGGCTCCAACTCGTGGTCTGCGCATGTCCTCGGGTTATGCACAGGTTGGTGCTGTACGTCAAATTCATGAATGCACACCTATTTGTACATCCCGAGTTGGTGCAAACAGAGCCCATGCACCCCAGACCTGCATACGCAACCAGGCGGTGCAAACACACGTGCACACATACTCGAGTGTGAGAACATTCTCGAGGTCGTGCGCATAGGAATACATGGGAACCCATGAGTTCGTGAATGCCAGATACAAACACGAGTTTGGGCATACTAGACCGTGTACACGCTAGGAGGCCCAGCAGAGGCGCCCACTTCCCTCCACGCTGGGGCACGGCGGCGGCCTTTCGGCGCCATCTTCGCCCTGCGGACATCGGAAAGACCTGCGGTCTGCGCAGCCCCTGCGCTCCGGCCTTTGTTGTCTGGGCTTCCGGGCGTCCATCACGCGGAGGCCGCGCGCGCGAGAGCACGAAATGGCGGCCGGGGGCGTGGCGTGGAGGGGCGGGGGCGTGGCGGACTGGAGCGGCGCCCATTCCCGGCTCGCGGCCGGGCGCGCCGCCCGCCCCCTTGCGCAGGCGCACGGCGCAGTGCGCGTCCCCGCGTTCCCCCCGGCGCGCGCCAGGACACAAAGGGCTGGAGCGAAAGCACGGAGCGCGGCCAGCGCTTACGGAGCGGCCAGCAGTCCGGAGCGGCCTGGACCGGACTACCGGGGCCGGAGCCGGGCTCGCCGGAACCGCCCGCTCGAGTGCGGCTTGGGGTGTGGTGCGGCGCTCCTGCCCCGCCCCTCGCCCTCCGTCAACGGCCGTAACGGCCTCGCGGGCCGGGGTGGGGCGGGCCGGGCACACGAGGGCGCAGGCGCCGCGGTGGCGGCGGCCGCGGGACGGCCTGGCGCCTCCATTTTGCCTCGCGCGCCGTAATGGCGGAGCTGGGTGCCCTTGCCCCCGCGCGGAGGGGCGAGCTCGCCTCCGGGCAAGCCCGAGGCCTTCTCTCACATTCCTCCGTCCGCGCTCCTGAGCGCGGAAGCAAGGTGACATACCTCTTGAGAAAGTTTTGGAATGTGATTCCGAGTTTTTCCTAAAGAAAAGGCAAATTACTTCTATAGTTTGCAGCTTGCTGCTTCGCATTGGGATGTGGTTTTGGGGGAGGGGTGAGGACGCTGATGCAAGAAAAGTAAAGTTTTTCATTGCAGACGTCCATCAAAAGCAATAAAGCATTTAGTTTATTTTAAAAAATACATGGTAGGTAATTTCAAAGAAAATGATAACAGGCATTCACTGAATATTATATCCCGGACCCTTTTTTAAGTGCTTTAATTTTCATAACCAGTTACAGATAAGAGAAACAAGTACAGAAAGGTTAAGTACACAAAAGTGCTTAAAGTACAGGAAAGCGGGAAAAGTAAACCCACTTTCCAAAACAACCACGACTTAATAAACTGGCATGGTTCCAGCCAGGGTTTTCCTGTGCGTTAAGTGTGGTTCATGTTATACATGTGACCCGAGGCATTTTTTTGATTAACTGGGAGAGCTGTGGTCGGGCCAGTGGGAACATCTCACAGCAGGCCTGGAGGAGCCACGGAAGTGCCCGGAAGTGCCCGGAAGTGCCGGTCCTCGCCGTCCCGGGGGCAGCTTCGTCCCGTGCACTAGGTGATGTCCGAGGAGCACCCCAGCTCTAGAATGTTGGCAGCTGGTGACCCAGGAGAAGTCATATGACTCATGATCATTTCGGGAGGCTGGGAGGAAAAGCTTTATTCCTTTCTCCCCTCTTTCTCTACTGTAGCACATTCTCAGGTCATAACTTATTTTAGTTTCCCAAGCTCCTTTGTGCTATGAGGAACTTATTTTCGCAGATCAGAGTAATCAGTTCCAGGTAGAGAGGGCAGGGCAGGAAGGAGTCCTCATTTGCGGATGAAGCAGCTGAGATTTAGGGATGTAAGGCTTGATGAAGTGCATGGATTAGTAGTGGAGCGGAGGTGCTTCATCTGGATGGAGGCAGCTGCTTGACAACCTCGGTCTCCAAGCCCTTGGCTTCCTTCCATAGGATCTGTAATTATGTCCATGCTTATTTGTTGTTTTGAGTTTTTTTTTTTAATGTCTCAAGATGGAGGGTGTCCCAAAACCCAGCTGATAAATGGTAGGTGCTTCTCTTATATGGAGAAAGAATTCTAAACAGGTGAGGGGGATGCAGCCAACACATTCCTCACTCCCATTCCTTATTAATCCTTTAAAGACTCACCTGTTTATCAAAATCCTTTTTATCCGCTTTTAGTTTACTCATGTAAAGCAGCCTGCCTGTCCTTTGGTTTCTTTTATTGCGATATGAATTTGGTTTTTCTTTTTTACCAAGTAGCATAATGCCTATTTTATTAATTATTGCTTCATTAATATGAAGAAAAACTAATGCTTTTAATATGAGAAGTGGAAAAGGTAGGAAATGGAACCAGAATATGATTTCAGGTCTCACACAGAGAGATATCTCGTCCATTTGTTCTCTTTCTTTATTAAATCACAAATGCCTAATAAGCAAATGCCTAATAAGCATTTGTGATTTCTAGAAAATCAGAAAAGTTCCAGCAACTGTGAAACGCTTTCTAGATAATTGCCTTTTCTTAAATTTTCTACAAGAAAGTACTTTAACATTCACTAGCTTGTGGCTTTGCCAAGTTACTTAACTCCTGATTCTGTCTTCTCATCTGTAAGATGTGGATAATATATCCTGGCAGAGTGCGGGAGGAGGGGGATTGATGGGAGATTATATTTGTAAGGTGCCTGGACCGTAGAACATAGTAGATGTTCAATAAGTAAGTGGCAGCAATCATGTTTCGTTGCTTTTCTATATTTAAAAAGTAGCAGGATCAACTAGCTGGTTGCCTAGAGAAAATATGAATACAGCTCCCTGCAGATCACAGTCGTGTGCCCAGTAGCACCCCAAACGACATCCAGGACTGCTTAAAACTTTTAAGGAAGGGAAAGTTTTTTAATTTACTTGAGAAACAAGTCAAGTGCTTGCCTGATGCATCAGGCACATGCATTATCTAGCGTAAATAAAGGGCTTATGTGAAATGGACCTATGTAAGGTCCCCTTTTATCTTTGAGAGGGCCTGAAAGATGGGGCTGGATGGCTACTGGGGCCCTGATAGGAAGAAGCTCTGCCCTCTCAAAGCAGCAGGGCCCTGAGAAAGCCACAGAGTTCTCTCTGTGCTTATGGCCCGCATTCTCTTTCAGCAGATGTGTAAGTGCTGCCTATGTCGGGGTGCTGGTGGCAGAGGGGAGAATAGTGAATAAGACAGCCCATCCCTGCCCTCAAGGAGGATGCCAGACTCTGAGCCAATTACCAGGATGGTGAGTGTAGGGTGGTGGGGTGCCAGATGGTAGCAGTGGACCTGACTTAGCCAGAAGACCAGGGAGGCTTCCTGGAGGCAGTGACGCTTCAGCTGAGCCCAGCATTCTCATAGACTCAGGAGGGAAAAGGCACATCAAAGCTGAAAAACTAAAGAATTCCAAAAAGGCTGGGCATGGGAGCTTAGGGGCCAGGAGTGACAGGAACTGAAGACACAGAAAGGAGCCAGACCACGGAGATTTCTATAGGACGGAGGAGAAGGAAAAAAATCTTTCCTCTGCCCATCTTAGGTTCTCTGCCTGGGGCCCTATAAATTAGACTAACAAAAGACAGATTACTAAGAGAAAAACAGAAGTTCATTAAAATGCACATCACACACATGGGAGCACCCAGTGATGAGTAACTCAAAGGGGTGGTTAGAACTTGGGCTTATTATAGCATCTTAACAAAAGAACAATACATTTTTAGAGAAGGGATCAGACAAAGGAAAAGGACTTGGATATCCAGGGTGGCAAAGTATGCGAAGGTAAATGTGGGTGGGGGGGTGAGGGGGCTAATGGTAGGTAGGGCTAGTTTTAGCAAGGTTTGTTACGTAGTTTCCTCCCATGCCATCTCCAGGCTGGTGAGGATTTAGAGTATCTCTGGTGATTAACTTTTGCCCTTCCCTGTAGAGAGGGGAAGGGGAATACTTCTGTAAATTTATGTCCTGCTTTTAGGCAAATAGAAGGAGGGCAGAGAGTTTTTCTTGTATCTGCTTCTTCTCAGTTGCCTTCAGCTCAGAATAATCCTTATGCCTAAGTAGCATACGTGGGAGTGGTATAGTCTGCTATCCTTCACTAGCTTTGGTTTACTAGAATTAAATATTTTTTTCCTTAGACCAGATTGTTGAAACTCCTCAAAAGACTTTTTATTTATTTTTTGAGATGTAACTCACGTACCATAAAATTTACCCCTTTAAAAGTATGTAACTCAGTAGTTTTTGATATATTTACAAAGTTGAGCAAACATCACCACAAATTCCAGAACATTTCATCACCTCGAAAAGAAACTCTGGACTCGGTAGTAGTCACTGCCCGTTTGCCCCTCTCCTTAGCCCCATTCGTAACCTGCTTTCTGTCTCTTTGGATTGGCCTATTCTGGACAGTTCATATAAATGGAATGTACAACGCGTGCTCACTGTGTCTGGCTTCTCTCACTTAGCATGTGTTTTTAAGTTCAAGGTTGTAGCAGGTATCAGCGCTCCATTCCTTTTTATGGCCGAATAATATTCCATGGTGTGGATAGGCCTCGTGAGAAGAAGAGTCTTGTATCTGTGAAGGGGATGTGGCTCGGGGCTCAGCCACAGTGTGAGAAGCACGGTGCCTGCAGTATCAGTGGGCTGCTGGGCTCTCCCCTTGCTGGCTTTGTGACCCGGGCAAATGACTCTATAATTCATTTTCCTCTCATATGTGAGGGTAGTAATAGCAATTCTCTAGGATTGAAGTGAATGAGTTAGTACATTTAAAGGGCTTGGAAAAGTGCCTGGTCAAAGGGCCAGTCGTTAACTCTGGAGAACAAAAGGCTGGCAGATGCAGAACTCCCTGCAGACTACATAGTGAGCTCACAGACCTTTATGCCAGAACCTTCCAAATGGCTACATGGCTCCTTTCTAAAATGGGATGGATTACAATCACATCTGTCTGTAAGTAGGGAATGAATTGAAGATAGCGGTTTCTACACCTTTCTTAGGCATTTAAGATTTCGTAGTTCTGCCGACTTCCCAATTTGTTAGGATGACGAACCAATGGAGAGAGAGATATATTTCTCTCTTCTACCTTGAGAACAAATGGCTTTGATTTTTTTTTAATTTATGTAAAATGTCAACATACAATAAAGTAGAAGAGTATGATTCCCCATTTACCTCAACATTTATTCTCATTTTTTGATTCTTGACGGATGGCTTTTGTTTCGCTGCTGAATGAGGGAGACACACCCAATAGGTAGGACCCGAAGGGGAGCAGAATTTACTACCCCAAACATTTGGCATGAGGCGTATTTGAGCTAAAGGCAATCAAATCCCAACAGATTCAGGAAAAGCTCTTTACCTCCCCCTCAACAAACTAAATTTACATTGGAAAGGGGCCAGTACAGGAGGAGAGCTATTGCCAGAGATACCTTTTACCTAAGAAGCTTATCTACGTAACACGTAACACGGCAACCTTTGTTTTCCAAACTTCTCCTCTGCCTTCCTTTGAAAGTTTGCCTTCCTCCCCAGTGTTTCCCCAGACTCCAACCCCTTAGCTCGGAATGTCACATAAGCTTCAATTACCTGTCTGCCCTTTGGGTCTCATTTTTGTGGGGATCCCCTATATACAAAATTAGATTTGTTTCTCTTCCGTTACTGTCTTATATTAATTTGATTATTAGACCAGCCAAAGAACCTAAAGGTTAATTTTTCCTCCCTTACAGAACCATCTTGCAAAGAGGACCCGGGCAAACTGGTTTTATGGGCAGATTGAGAAATGTATACTTGCCTAGGCAGCAGAGGCACTTCCTGGAGGGTAGGGATGGGGCAGAATGGCTGCGCTCCCCCACTCTCTCCAGATCACTTGGTGGGGCCAGGCATGGGATGACAAGGCTCACTCTGGGGAGCTGGCACTAGTGGCATGATGAAATTGTCTCCAAACACTGCCAGTCTTGATAGAAGTGACACCAGTGTCCACCAGAAGTAAGGGCCAGGGAAGTCTAGCTCAGATTTAGAGTACCAGGAACTATCTGCAGCCACATTTTAATGAACTTTGAAAGGCTGTGGAAATCCAAAGGAGCAGGCTCAGGAGGGTAGGGGGCTCTCTAGGTCAAGTACTTCACACCCTCTCTACTCAAGTGAAGCAGTGGTAGGGATCTAGGACTTCAAAGGGGAGGAAGCCCATCCTTAGGAAGATGGGAAGAGCACACGTTTGGTAAACAAATGTTTGCCATGTCTGCAGAGACAGGGAACACAGAGAGAAGCCTGATGTCTAGGCACTGCCTAGCTCCCCTCAGCCCACCACACCTGGCCCATACTCTTCGTACTTATCTCTGGTGATAGTTCTCTTCCTTGGTCAGGCTCTCTAGTAGCAGGCTCTCTTTTAGGCAGTTAAAGTAGAGGTAAAAGTTTTTCTTGAGTCTGTTGGGTCTCCGTGACCTTCAGCTCAAATTAGTCCACATGCCAAAGTGGCACATTTTGGGGAAGCTCGTTCTGAACCCCTTCGAAATGAAATGGGGTGACCTTGGAGGGGAGATAAAGGAATGAGAAGGGAGGGGAGCCCTCACTTATTCTCTCAGCTGTGCCCAAATTTTCTTTTGTCGCTGGGAGGCCTGGAAATGTCAGGTGGGGCATCCATCCTTACAAACACCACACCAATTTCCGCCAAGGCAATGTGTCCCAGACCAGTCCCCAAGCCTCCCTCTACCTCCCCTGCCCCTGCTATGCCTTCCAGGTCTCTCACTAACTTCGAATGGAAAAAGTAAACACCGATTTGGGGTGATGGTCTAGAAATCCATCCTTTCTTCCTAGCTTGGTGCCTCTTCAAGACTGTCACCCCTCAAATCTGTAGCCTGCACTTAAGGTTCTGGGAGCAGGTGAACTTGGATGGGAAAAATTTATACGTCTTTTTTCCCTAATCTTTGATTGAAATCTGGCATTTCCTTCCACTGTGTGTGTAGGCATCACGCCGCAGTATTATATAGGCAGTGCCTGGGACTCTGTCACCAGTAGAAGTCACAGCTATTTTTATATCATACCACAGTTGTTGCAGATATTTTGAATATCATCTACCCTCATGTGGAGGAGGAAAAATAATTTTCTTTCTACCCTGCTAAATTCTTCTGGCTGGTCTAATGATCAAATTGACACGAGACAGGTTAACAGGAGAAAATGACCAAATTTATTATATATGTATATACGGGGCTCCATAGGAAAATGAGACCCTAGGACAAATCAAGCAGTTGAGGTTTATATGCTACCTTGAGCCAAAGAGAAGGGGTGAAGTGGTTGTGGTTTGGGACTTCAAAGGGCAGGAAGCAATTCGCATGGAGATGGAAAAGCAAATGTTTGGGAAACAAATGTTTGCTAGGCCATCTTTAACAATGGGATGCAGAGAGAACGTCCATCAGTTGGGTCTTGCTAGGTTTCTCCTTGTCTATCACACACACTGGTTCATCTTAAACTATAATTATCTTTGATGATAGCTCCCTTCCTGGAGCAGGCCCTCTATCTAAATTCTTTTAGGCAGTTAGAGGGGAGGTCAAAGGTTCTTCTTGAGTCTTTTGTTTCTTGAAAATAACTAGCTTAAAATAATATCCCAAAGGCATATTTTGGGGTGGCAAACTCTGCTCCCCCTCACTCATCATGACTTCAAAATCATAGTAGTTATCAGGCCTACTATTTATTAATGTATTAAATCAGAATCTGGTCCTGATTTGTTGTATTAATATAGAATTACCAACCACACATGGCAATTGTATTTCAAAATAATTTGCTTCCTTTGTAATCCCGGGTACTTTATGCATTTAAAAACCTCACTCTGAGAAGGGTCCAGAGGCCTCACCAGACTCCAGAGGAGCCTGAAGCACAGAGAAGATGAAGAAGCCTGCCCAGGGTGTCCCTGCCCTCACAATCACACTGCCAGCCCTCTCTTGGTGTGCGGTGTGTGGCTAGCACCCTTCCTTGGAAGGCCGACCACCCGCTACCACCAGCTGGGGTCGATGGCTCATGGTCCTTCTGTTCCTTCTGGGAACATTATGAGGTGTAAGTGAAGATACGGACCATGCCCCAGACTCTTGCCAGAGGACCCTGTGTGCCGATCCCACTTGTACCTGGTCCCTTGCCAGAGTCCCTCAGGCCCCGGGCTGTGGACGTGCAGTTCTGCCTGGCCCGTGATGAGGACGTGGGAGCGGGTTATTGGCAGAGCACAGAGCTGGGTGGTAGAGCTAGAGGCAGAAGCATCTGCAGTTTAATATTAGGGCAAATGCATTTTTTAAAGCAAATAGTTCCTTGAATTGATACACGAGCACATGCAACATCGTTCAAAAGTTGAAAAGAGAATGCGGTGAAAAGTTTTATCTCCCTCCCTGTCCCTCAGCCTCAAACTTTACCAGCGTCTCTTTCTTTCCAGAGCTGTTTGCCACATTTACAACCCAAATGAATATGGAACCCTGTCCTTTATTACTTAAAATATTAAGATGTTAGGCACCTGGTCTGCACCTGGCTTTTTTAATTTAACAATATTTTCTTCGAAATTGCTCCTTATCTATGTGCAAATAGCTTCTTTGTTCTTTTCCTTTTATTTATTTCCCTAGTCATTTCGAAGCAGTGTGTTGAAAAAGAATGCCTTTCCGCAGAAACAGGAGTACCTAGACAGAGCCAGAAGTTTTAGGATAACTGTCGGATTCATTTACTCATGTCCAAAATTCCAGGGGTACCGAGTTAAATAATTCTGTGTTCCTCTTTAGGTGGCTTTGCATTTCAAAAGCGGCCTCACGGGACCATAGGGCCTTAATCCGAAAAATGACTACGTGGCAAAATTTTGGGCAGAGAGGTCAGAAATGTGCTGGTCTTTGGGTAGAAGACTTTATCTGGGGTGTCCCCAAATCCAGGATCTCTGTCTATCCACAGATAGATATCCACTTTACCCTTCCCAGCTGACCTTGGGGGCTCTTTACAATAAATGACTCCCTCTTAATGTTGAACCCTCCTGCAACCAACCAGCTCTCCTGCCCAGCTTCTCTTACCAGAGGTGTCCGTCAGGCCAGCAGCCATTGGCCAGTGACACCTCAGAAAGATGCCGATAGGTCAGAAGGGTTCTGACTGCCCCCTGGAGCTCCGCAGGGGCGGGCTGTGTGGGCGGATTCCTTCTCCCCCACTCAGAGCAGTGCCAAGTTGATCAGTGTTTCCATGTCATGCTTTGAATAACTTTGAGCTGAAGAATACGTGCTTTGTCCTAACAATCTGCATGGCCAGCAGGGGCCTTCTTCTCATGGACATCCGACTCTTTCATCACTTTGGGCCACTGAGATACACTGACAGATGCCAGGCCCACCCAGCAGCCTCCCCAGTGCAGTGCAGTTTCCTGTCAAACACAGGGTGGGGGCGGAGACAGTCCAGACCTGCCAAGGTGAGCATCTTGTTGGCCAGACAGGCTTCTCTGTAAAATAAGAAGACAGCATTCTCTGGTTTTTATATCAGTGCTTGAGGAGTTTTTTTTACTGTGAGTCAGTCCTGCCGAAAGGGGCGCCCCCCTGGCCCCCAGAGCTCAGGGCTACACTATGACCCATGGTGAATTCCACAGAGTTAAGTGCCCACATGCCCTCTGTGGCCAGCCAACCTGCTGCTTAGGGCAGTGGCCCTTTCTGGCGGGATCCTTCCTTCAGCTGGAAGCATGCTGATGAGGCTGAGGGAGCATATGCCAGGTATGTTAGCTTTGCGTGAAAGAAACTCAGCTGCAGAATTATAGTGTCCTCCGGTGCACAGTGATCAGGTGAAGAAAACTTAGCACAAATCCATCTTGACTACCACTGTCTGGTCAGGGGTCAGCAGCTCCCCTCCTGTCTGAAGGATGGCTCCACCAGTGTTTCTCCCTTTAGACTGAATTTGGCATTGACTGAGAAGACCTTTTTCTCCACCCTCTTATGTTCAGTACTTGGGAGCCTGCAAATTAACTGGGAAAATACAGATTAGCAAGAGAAAAGACAGATTTCTTTATTCACATACATGCATGGGAGTTCACAGAACACTGTGACTCAAGGTCATGAGGATAAGATTAGATAATGCTCCTCGAGCACTTAATACAATGCCTGGCGCATAGCAAGTGTTCAGTTAAAAAGCCAGCGTCTCTAGGTGCTGGGGATACAGCAGTGAGCAGATCCAAGTGCCTGCTCCCCTGGGTCTTCTGGAGAATCAGGGAGATGTTATTATATTGATCCCCCCCGCATGTCCCCCTAGCACTTTCCCCACTGCATTTAATCGGTCCTTTTCTTGTCCGAATTTCCGCTGGGCAGTAAATGAACGAGCCTGAGTCAGTTCCCATCGCAGTCGCTCACGTGGCCGACTCTCCACCGAGGCCTGTGGTACAAACACATTTCAGGGCGTGTATACAGGGGTCCCAGGTTTGGAAATATGAGTTGGGGTGGCGGATGTTTCTGGCTCTGATCTTTCTTCCATTCTTCTCTTCATCACAGTCCCACGGCTCCACGAAACAGTCATTAGAACATAGTTTGCCTCTGGGAGAGAGCTTACTACACATTCCATCCCTGGACCCAGGAGTCGCGCCTGGGGAGACTGGCCAGCTGTAGGGCTACGGGTGAGGCCAGCTGCGAGGACCAGAATAGAAGGTCTAAATTTAAACCGAGTCTGGAGGCTCTGGGAGCCAGGGGCCTGTGGGCCCTGGGGTGGCTCCCTTCCAGGGGGGCCTTCCCGTGGCGAGGCCCTCCTCCCGCCTCCCTCCGCACCTCCAGGAGTGGAAACTGTTTCATTTCTGGCTCCGAGAGCCGGTTTCCTCCCAAGGAAATATTGTCTCACCGCAGCAAGGCGGGATCTGGCCTGGAATTTCCCCGCCATGGAGAAACCCGGCCTTCGGAGCCACTCAGAGAGGGGACACGCCTAGAGCCTGCATGTGCAAACCCGGAGCGGACACGCCCAGAGACGCACACAGATGTAAACAGAAACAGAAACAGAGAGGCCGGGAAAACCCTCCGGGGACCCTCAGGAGCCTGTTCTGGGTTCTCGGCCCAGCTCTGTCTGCACCTCCCTGTGCGAAGGCGCGAATGAATCTCTCCTTAAAGAATCCATTTTTTCACCTCTACGGTATTAAAACAGATCTCTTAAAAATCTAGGTAGAACAGAAGTTTAAGGAATCAGCCTAGAAAGTTCTCTATTTCAACAATTTTGCTTTCGTCGTTCAAAATGTTTTAGTCTCTTTATTTTTTTTTTCTGAAAAACTCCTTTCAGAACCAATTTTAGGCACTCACAGGTCTGCCTTGTTACAGTCCCAGACGTTTCCTTTGTGCCTAGAAGGATCACTGTCTGTGGTTCCAGGAGACTTTGGGCTGCTTCCAAATATCGAATTCAAAAGATTCCCGTGAAGATGGTGAGAAGTGTCTGGCCCGCGCCATCACCTGATGCCCACAGCCAGCCCCCAGAGAGGGACAGTGCTCCTGGAAGGGCCAGTTCCACCCTTGGCCACCAGCGGGTCTTGCTAGAGCCTTGAATAGTCCAATACTCAGACACAGAGAGGTCAGCCCACCATTGGTCACATGGAAACTTCCAGTTTTAGCCACAGCCTCCCGTGGCAGTGTCTGGGAGAGTTCCAGCAAGGCTGTGTTTGTGCTTTTGTGCATGTATTCACTGCGATTAGAGGACAGGGCTGTCACAGACCTGAGCACGTGGGGACGTCACAGCCCAGAAGCCGGCACGCACACAGACTGTACCCACAGACATTAGCAGGAGAGCGAGTGCTGAGGGGACACACCCAGACACACTGCGTTGCCTAGCAACGCAGAATGCCGAGCCCTGGGTCGCACTCAGGCTGTTTTCATAAGGGCAGAATCGCAGGAAACAGGCTGCCCAAAGCAGACCATCTTGTCCTGCGAGTATGTCCACCAGGAAAAGCCTTCAAGTCAGAAACAGCTGTTTAACTACAGAGCCTGCTCATCCACACCCCAAAATGCTCACCGGGATTTAGATAGTGCAAAGCTAGCCCCGCAAATTTCCAGTCACATCTCGGTGACACGTACACTCTTGTGAGGGGCAAGTCTAGACCCCTTATCTCCTTTTGTTTCCTCTCTGAAACCTTTTGACTTTTCCATTGTGATCAGCCAGTGACCAAACAATCTATTTCTGTAACTTAGTATTAACTAAAGATTGTTCTTTTGAAATGTCTATAGTGAGTTACAAAGAAGGCCTCTGACCTTTGTTTTCAAATTCAACAATGCAAACACTAAACACACAATGTGAAAATTTAGAGGATAATTTTTAAATTTCACAGATAAACCATGCGGGAGGTTTTTTTTCAACTTTTGGATGTAGGAGAAAGACGGGTTTACCAACTTTTCAATGACTCTCAAAATTCCTTGGTAAACAGGAACACAAAGGCAGCTTTGGAGTCTTTGAAAGTGTAGAAAGAAAAACAAGAAAGACTCCTGGGCAGTGCCTCTCACTTCTTGGGGATGAGTATAAACTGAGGGCTGGACCTCGGTCTAGTGTTGCTCTGTGACTTTGTGATTAGGCAGAACTTCCAGAGTGGTGTTTAGATTGCCTGTCTAGTGGACAGCCGTGATCTCAGCGGGGTTCAGGGGCAGCCCCCGTGCGTAGGTCCTGTCCCCTTCTCCATATTTCACACACTGTGTTGGTTTTGGATGAGATAATCTGGTCTCGCTGGCCACGGCAGGCTTCCCTCCTGTCCTATCATCAGACAGCACGATCCGGAGACACCTTTCACCTACACACTGGGTCTGGCCCGGTCCTTCCCTGTTATGCAGGTTCCTCTGCCCTCTGTCCCTTTTCTTCCTTCTCCTTCCC
>NW_024354875.1:1323774-1324158 GCF_902729225.1 Pteropus medius
TGCTCTACCCCACTATCGCTTACCCTGTTGTCACCTTGGCGTTGGGCTGTCCCAGGCCTTCCCAGGGGAAAGATTTCTTGAGACCTTCACACCATTGCCACAAGGAAAGGTGACCTGGAGAATACCCTTTTATGGGAAAGCTTGCACATCACCTGAACTTTCACTGAGTTCACGCTTCCTTTTACTGTCTTCCAGGTCCCTAAAGTGGCTCAGGGGTCTCCTGCGACCCTCTCCCCAGCAGGACACATGCATCCTCAAGGCAGCCGTGAGAGCAGATGTACCCTGGCCTAGGGCTCCAGCCGTTTCCCATCACCCCTAACTCGGACACTTGCCTGCAGTGCGGCTGCCTCTGGAGCACCCCAAGTCCCTGTGACAAAGCCCAGC
>NW_024354875.1:1324951-1380764 GCF_902729225.1 Pteropus medius
CTCTTTTCCTAAGATGTCCCTTGGTCCTGCCTTTTCTCTTCCCCTTACCCTGGCCTTCTCTCTTAGGGCCTCTGGAGAGTTGCCTGGCGGCTCAGAAACACGGTCACGCTGAGTACAATCTAGTTTCCTTCGAAGTGACACAACCACTTCCATTCTCTTATTCTGTCCTAGAAGTGTTCACACTTTTTTTTAGCCATTAATCCAGGTTTTTGGCTGCTCTGCTTGAAGAACAGAAATGCTGAGCGGCCCTGGTTGGAGCGGGGGGTGGGGGTGGGGGTGAGGGGTGAGACCTGGCGCCCTTCTCACGTGGCGGCCCCCCTCCCGCACCCGGCCCCCAGCAGAATCCTTACGCAGGTGGACCCATTACCTGGTTACCCATCAGAATCATCTGGGGTAACTTTAAACAAATGGGAATTCCAGAGCCTCCAGCAAACCTTCCTAACTCAGACTCTGTGTGTGGGGTGGGGGTGGGGCCTGCTCAGCTAAACAAGCCTCCCAGAGACTCTGGAGCAGCTGGGCCGAGTGACTTCAGCTGCCATTTCCTCTCACAAGGGCCTGGCTCTGGCCTTGGGGTTCTTGCTGCCTTCAAGACCTGCCACACCTTCTCTTTACCCCCTCAGCTCTTCCCTCTGATGCGCCTTCACCCCATCGAATCCCACCCCAGCCCACCCTTCTGCGAATCCTGTACCTCCCTGGCCCTTCTCTGAACTACTCTGCTGTCTGTGTTGCTCATCGGGTCTAATTAAGTTTATTTTTAATTTCACAAGTAATGTAGAAATACCTCTTTATTGTAAAACAATTCATATGATCGATGGAGTGAAGCCCCTTGATTCTCCCTTGTCCCCCGCTCCCATACCGGGGTAACTCCCGGACAGGTGTGGCACCCCTCCAGACCTTGTCCGTGTAGTTTCTCGATCTGGAAAAAGAAGAACCGTCTTTCCCCGTGCCCAAGACCATTCCTCTTGGCCCGCGCTGTGCTCCGGACCCTGCGGCCGCCCCCAGAGCCTGCGCCCTGGCCCGCGCCTGTCTCTCCGGCTTCTCCCGGGGCCTCTGTGCGTGTGGGCGTGTACGCACACATACATGTTTCTCTTCCTGCGAATATCTGTCAGGATCCTCACGTGCCCTTTACCCCCTCTCCTGTCAGTCTGCAAGCCCCACTTCTTCAACACAGGGGCTCCCTGCCTGACGACTTCCCACTTGCAATGGCTCAGATCTGAGGCCACTCTCTCCTGCTCACCCTCCCTGGGGGCGCCGGGGAACAGAGTGCAGGGAGAGAAGGGGGTGCAGGCCCCACTAGGCATAATGCTGCCCCTCCCCCCACAGCAGAACCGCTCTGGCCTGGAAAGAGGGCGTGAACTCCCAACATCTGGACTCTCCACTCCCAAGCAGAGCCCCCGGACACGGGCCTGCCCCCCCCCCGAGCTGTCTCTCTGGCCTCTTCGGGAGGTAGATGAAGGGGCCCGAGTGTCATAGGGGAGCCCCCCTCACGCAAGGCCTCAGGTTCATCTCTGCACTCACCTGCAGACATCTGTGAGCTTCTGGCAGCTTTACTGGGGAGGGAAGGACCAGCTCCAGAGGTTCTCCTGGGGTACAGCTCACCCCAAAACCATGGATGTGTTCTGACAACCAGAGCTTCTAGGACCCAGGGCCCACCTGAGCACCATGGCCAGTGAGAGCAGTGTTCCTGGTCAGCATTTCATCCTCAAGGAGGAGGAACAGGAAGACCGAGCACAGGCCTTGTCACCACCCTCCTAACTTAATATCATAAAATAAAAGCAAACAAAATTTTAAGCTATGAAACATTTCCGAAAATGTACTGTATTAGTTTCCCATTGCTGCTATACCAAGTTACCAAAATTCAGTGACTTAAAACAATACAGATTTGTTCTTTTAGGTCAGAAGTCTACAATCATGGTGTTGGCAGGGCTGTGTTCTTTCTGGAGCCTTCAGTGAAGACTCCGTTTCCTTGCCTTTTCCAGCTTCAAGGGGCTGTCTGCATTCCTTGGCTTGCGGCCCCTTCTCCATTCCTCTGACCTCCAGTGCCATTGTCACGTCTCCTCCAGCTCCGACCCTCCTGCTTCCCCCTTATAAAGATCCTTATGATTACATTGGGCCCACTCAGGTAATTCAGGATAATCTCCTCATTTCAAGATCCTAAAATTAATCATATTTGCAAAGTCCCTTTTACCGCACAAGGTCGCATACTCATAGGTCCTGGGGATTAGGATGGATATTTTGGGGGGCCACTATTCAGCCCACAGGATAAAGTATAATATGAATAGTGATCTGTGTCAACCACCAACAATAAACAGATGCTAAGAATTTACCTATTTTCTTCAGATTTTTTTTTTTTTTTTAAGAAATAAAGCTTTATGGAAATAGCTAAAGCCCTATGTCACTTTTCCTCCTCTGTCTCTCCTCAGAGGTAGCCATTCCCCTGAGGTTGGTGAAAATAACCCCCATGTATGATTCTGTTCTTTGCTACATATTATTAATGCATTTCTAACAGAGGAGTAGTAGTTTGTGTGTGTGCGCGTGCGCGCGCGCGTGTGTGTGTGTGTGTGTGTGTTTGTGTGTGTTGAAGCTTTATGTTAAAGGAAACATTGTGTGGACCATTTTGCAAGCTGCTTTTTAAACTATGTTTTTGAGATTATACGTGAAGATCCAGCTCATTCGTTTTAACTGCAGTGTAGACTAACTCCCATGAGCAAGTTAGGGTTCACTTTGTCCTTTCTTTTGCTGAGACAGATTGTTTCCACTTTTTTTTTGCTATTACAAACTGTGCTTCAATAAATATCTTCGTACTTATTTTCTGGAACACCTGTGCCAAGGACCTCCGTGGGAGACAGGCTGCCACCGGGTCACTGGGTCTGGGGTACACACACCTTGCGTTATACTAAGTATCGCCATGTGGTCCCAAGTACCTCCCAGGAACTGTGTTGAAAAGGACCCGTTTCCCCCACAGCGCCACTGGCATCTGGTATTTTCAGATTTACTATTTGTTACAAATGGTTTTCCTCATATATTTTTCAGTCAATCTATCCTGCTCCCAGTTTTCCCTTGATGTTTATGCAGCTGAGATCTTTCTTTCATCTTGACCTTGAATGACAGATCCACCCAGGACCTCTGTGCTCTGTGTGGCACCATGTCCCCAGATTCCATGAAGCCCCCCACTGCCGTGCTGAGTTCATTTTTGCCAGCCCGAGAGTAGCTTCCCCCGCATGGATGGTCCTGGAGCTCCCTGCTCTCCCCCACAGAAAGCCCCGCAGTGTGCGGGGTCCTCTCGCTGGGAGGGGTGGAGTCTTCAGCGTCACTGCCCCTCAGCCAGAGTGACGGAGCCACGCCTCTAGAATTACTCAGTCCTGAACTCCAAAGAATAAAGAATAAATGGTTGCACTTCTTCTGTCCCCAGGGATGCTCTGAAACATATACCTGATGAACTAGAAACCATTTCCTGAACAGGCAGGATGGAGGAATACAACCAAAGACCACAAGCCTCATTTCTCAATCAGTCTGGGGCTCGGGGCCACTATATCCCCTTCCGTTCTAGATGTTTAAACCCCTCCCCCTTTTGAGGTAGACGGATTAACTCCTTTTTGAGGTTTCTCAGCTATCTAGTTCTGACCCGATAGTTTTTCGAACTCTGCATATACCCATTTTGTATATTCTCCTAAGTCCATTAGTGACAGCTGTGCCCAAGAAAGGATGGGGCCTGGAGGATTGCTTCCTGAGGTAGGGATCGGCCACCTGCTTCGAGGGGACCCCGGGCGCTGTTGGCAGAGTCACCTATAACCTCTGGCTGTAGAACAGTGGCTGATGGGCTGCATCTAGGGGTCTTCACACTTGCACGTTTTAGCCTTTGGAATGAATCCCTTGCTCGGTCCTGGGCATGAGAGGACCGAGCAGCTATCGTTTTCCCATAAACGAATGGTCTGCAGTCCTAATGCTGGATCGTGCCCCCTCATCTGTTCCCAGGATTGAGACAGGGAGATGAAGGCTTCACAGTGGCTAGTATAACAGGAGGCCCCTGTGCGTCTTATAGGTCACTTTCTGTCAAAGTAGGGATCTAAAGTAGAGATCCCCAAACCCCCAGGCTGCAGACCGGTACCAGTCCAAGGCCTATTAGGAACCAGGTCACACAGCAGGAGGTGAGCAGCGGGCCCGAGAGCCGAAGCTTCATCCATATTTGCAGCTGCTCCCCAGCGCTGGCATCACCGCCTCAGCTCCACCTCAGATCGTCAGGCGTTAGATTCTCCTAGAAGCACCAGTCTTTGGTGCCAAAAAAGGTTGAAGACCACTGCTCTAAGGAGTATGCAAAACTCCATTTCAACTATGAGAAACTATTAGTTTCCTAGAGAATAACCCAGACCGACAGAGCCTAGGTGGATACCAGCTCTGATCGTCCTTCATCTGATAAAGCCTGCTAGAAGCTCGAAATGCCTGATGGAGGCTCCAGGAGGCAGAGTGACAAGCCAACCACAGAGGAAGTCACCCAGAAATCCGGGAAGTTGAAATTCTCTGATCAAGTGCCTGTTTTTGAAACACAAACATTTCCTAACGGAGCTCAGAGGGAGTCCTGGTCAGCCACCAAAGTGGATAATTGGGTGGATGTCAGGGCTGGTTGTCTGTGCTTTGTGAAGAGACCCAGGAAGTTCACAGTCACATGCCTGCATGTGATGTCTCTTATTGGACTCCTCTCTCCAGATTTTGTAGATTCCTGTATTCTTTCTGGCTGGAAAATTTGATCAGTCATCTGAAATTTTAAAAAGAGCTAGGTAAAGATTTTTTTCCCCCCTGACAGAACAGTTTAAATCCTGTCCTGAATCAAAGGTTCACTTAATTCCTAATTAGTCCATTGGAAATTAAGATATTGTTTCTTCAAGATTTACTCAAATCAAAGTTTTTATTCTTCAAAGATTACATCTCACTAATTAGAGTCTTCAAATCACTTACCTTGTGGTATACCTGATGACCCTTGATGGTTTTTTTGCCACACATTTCTCCATGACAGTGGGACAGACCCTTCCAATTGATAGTCTTATATGAGGACCAGGTGGCCTGATACATCCATTCTGATGTGGTCGCTGTACTTGGCTTCATCTTACCAAGAAGTTGGTTAAGTGCAATGTCAGAAGCAAGATGTAGGTGTCATGTGATTCCATTTGTGTGTCTGGCTGTGTGTTTAATGAAGCACTCATAATTTTACCATGGTGAGCTGAAGCTGGCTTTCGCCCCCAGCTAATTGTGCTCAAATCTGCATTCACTGACAACACATTGGTAGCTTGAAATCAGCTATGGTGGGAGTACTTACACCACAAAAATTGGCAGACGCTAAGAATCTCAGGGCTTTTTGTTAGGGCGAGTGCTTAGAAAATGTCTGGAAGAAACCAGAAGAAACACCAAAAATAGTGATCTGTGCAGCATGGAACTGGAAAGCAAGGGTATTAGAGTTTTTGTTTTTGAATTTTAAAAAATCATTTTCATAACTATTTTTTAGAAAGAGAACTTTCCTTTTTAAAAACAAAGACTTCTAGCAGTGCTTATTATCCCACACCATCAGCTGAAAACTGCCTGGGGCTGAGCTGTCTGGTCAGGAAGAGATCAGAGCCTGGAGAGGTGGCAACCAGTGACCCCAAAGGAGCAACATCCTGGGACAGGAGCTGGGGGCTGGCAGAGGCAGGGCCCTGAGGACATAGGGAGTGCAGTGGCAGGCCATCCTTCTTGAATCTGTGCCAAGTCTGGAAGGGGAGCCAGAGTAATGCCAGGCCCTCAGCCAAGACATCGGGCCAAAATTTGGGTCACCAAATCCCAAGAATCAAGCAGGAAAATGTGTATGAAGATAGGACACCAAAAAGTGGTGCCACTCTAGGGAGGATGAGGGAGGTGGAGCCCCGATACAAGGGTGTGGTTCACAGCAGGATATTTTAGATCTTGGGGCTGGGGAGCAGCTTCCCCCTGACCCCCCACAGCGTGAAAAGGAGATATCGGCTCAGCCCAAGGGAGAAGGAATGCAAACTGGGGTAGCGAGGAAATAAGTAGAGACAGGTTCCTCAGGGCTCAGGAAAGGCCACGACTCCCAGGGGAGAGGCCGCAGGCCACAGCAAACAAGTTCTGGGCATGAAGCAGAACTCCAGGCGGATTCCAGGAACCTCGTCATGCTATAGAAAGGAGCCCTAAGGGCCCTGGTCAGTGTCTGGGGGTGGGGCAGGAGTTCCCAGCTGAGGAGGGTTTTGGAGCCTTGGAAATTCTGAGCAGACATAATGGAGGCCCCAGGTGTAGGGATGGGCCACAGCCAGGAAAATGCAGGATCTGGAGGGCAGCCTGGAGTGGGCTGGCAGGACCCTCCTGTTGGGGGACCGTGGGGCAGCATCCCATCCCTTCTTTCTGGCCAGGATCCTTGGGAAAGGAGACTGTCCAGGAAACTGAACACAGGGGGCCATGCATTTGCTTAGGATGGCCAGGAAGTGGGGGGAGGGGTGGCAGGAGGATGGAGTGGGCTGTTCCCACGGTAACGGCCGAATGCCCCAGCCTGTGCCCTCCAGGACCTTTGGACATTTCCAAAGTCCACCTGACAGTGTGGGCAGCACCCTCACAGTCTTGTCAAGTGGGGCTGCCACTAGTTATAAGGGAATTGAACATCTCATCTTATATACACCTAAGAGTTGTGCCAAGCAACCAGAACTAATAGGGCCACGACTTGGTCCCCTTTCTTTTTAACTTGCTGCTAAAGTCCTTCACTTTTTAGATAAATTAGACACACATGTCTCCTATTACTGGCACAGTGTGTTCCCCGTCTCCTCCCAAACTGCTGAGACTTACTGTGATACACCAGGAACAATTGCAAAATGCCGGGAACCTGACTGATTATGGTCAGCCCCTGCCCCCCAAGCCTCAGATCAAGTACAAGTAAACTAAGTCAGTTTCTGCTGACGTTTGCATGTTGAATAGTGAGTTATCGCAGTCATCACTAAATCATAATATCCAACCAATTCAGCAACTTGGGGTATATTTTACAGCTAACTCATCCCCAAAAGCCTATCGGGAAGCCAGCAAAACTATTGTGAGATAATCACAGAGGCCAGCCCAGCCTCGGTCATCCACTTAACCAACACTAAGACTTGTGCTGTCGTGTGTGGCGCTGAGCTCCAAGATGCAGAGGGCCTGGACCGATGTGGGACAGCAGGGCAAGCCCAGGCTGTAGGCTCCAAGGACAGCCCTGTGCCGTATTTGTGACAGTATGTCTCATACCCGACAGGAGGCCTCGCACTTAGTAGGTGCTCAATACAAAACTAAAAATGAATAACACAACACGATGCCTTTGATAAAGATATGGAAGAGCAGAGGAAGTGGTTAATTCTGTTAGGGAACTAAGAAAAGCTCTGCAGAAAAGGTGACAGATCCAAGCTGGTCCTTGAAACATAGGAGTCAGCGGGCAGAGAAGTAAGAACAGTCCAGCAGAAAGAGGGCAGCGAACAGGAGGGCGCGATGCGCTAAGAACTCAAGCAGGAGAGAAGGCAAGATAAGGAGGGATGTTTATCTTATTTTATTTTTTGGCAGGATCTTGAACAGCAATAGGTTCAGGCCCTATGTGCTCTGTTCATAAGAGTCTACTGTCCACATGACACATTCTTCTTAGAATCAGGAGCCAAACTGCCTCTTTAGAAGATAATTTTCCGTTTTGTCACATAGAGAAAATATGCTGTTTCCTTTCTCACCTTGACTGCCAGGAAGCTCCTCGAGTGCTAGGTTCCTTATACCTTTTTGTATCTCCTGAGAGTCCCATGCAAGACTTTTCACCTAATAGAGCCCATGTTCTGTGTCGATGCATAACAATATAACAACAAACATAGCAGGTTAAAACTGTACATATTTATTATATCACAGTTTCTCAAAGAAGTCTGGATAAGGCTTGACTGGATCTTCTGCAGGGCTGCAATCGAGGTGTCAGCCAGGGCTGGGGTCTCATCTTGCAAGCTCACGTGGTGGTTGGCAGAATTTAGTTCCTTGTGGGCATCAGGCACAGGCCTCAGTTTCTTGCTGGGTGACAGCTGGTACTTCAATGTCTTATCCTCTCTGTAGGAAGTCTACAACATGGCTACTTGCTTCTTCAAAGTCAGCAGCAGAGGAGGGGTCCCAGCAAGAAGGTGGTTACAATTTTATGTAACATAATCACATGCACATGACCACATTCATCTCATCACTTTTGCTCTATTCTATTGGTTAGAACAAATCCCACCCACTCTCAGGGGAAGGGGTTACACAAGGGCATGAAGGCGAGGAGGAAGAATCATGGACCACCTTAGAGTCTGTCAGACATTAACTGTTAGGTGAACTACTCCTTTTGGCAACTAAAGGTATCACTGGTCCACAGACATAGATATTGTCTCTCAAGGAAGAGAGTGAAGTGAACTTTCTCCCTAAGAATGTTCTTCCTGCCGCCATAAGGTCCACTACAGTGCTGGGCAGACAAGCTGGCCAATAAATATGGAGTGAAATATTTTAGGATTCGCATCACTGCTGGAAGGACCGGGGGTTTTCTACCATCAAGGTGATTATCTGATTGTAATACATTCTCAATTGACATATGTAATTTACAAAAAACCTATGAAACAATTCGAACAGCCACAAAGTTGGAACAAGTTTAGACATCACAGCAGCTACGGTTTTCCCCTATTTTACAGATAGATGAGCTACGTAGAAAAATTCCGTTTCTTGATTCTACTAGTGCAAAATTTCACTAGCACAGTATAAGTTCTTGGGCTCTGGAGCCAGGCGGCCTAGGTTGGCATCAAATTTAGCTGTTTGCTGTATATCCTTGGACAAATTGCTTAACTAGCAATAACAATAGCAAGTGAATATTTAGTATTTGCTATGTGCAGGCTTTTTACACATCTTAAATTCATATAAATTCATTTAACCCATATTATACCACCCTGGGAGGTAGGCACCATTAGTATCCCCATTTTATAGATGAGAAAACTGAGGCCTGGGATTAAGATTCTCAGCCTGAGCAGGAACAGGGAGAATGAGTGAGGGGCAAACGGTAGACAGGAGAATTTAGGACAAAGGAACAGCAAGCAGGATGCTAGTGCCAGCAGATTCCGTTTCTAACCTGCAGTCCCCACTGCCGACCCTGGGCAGGGAAGACAAGTAGAACTGTGTAGTTTACTGTTTGAACCATTTCTATTGACTAAGATCTTAAGCATGATTTTTACCTCTGTGCAGGGTGTGGGGAGAAGCCAGGATGCCATCATTTGGGGAACTTGGTTGAATTCTGTTTATGCCCCGCCCCCCCCACTTCACCATGTTTAGGTGGATCTGGGGGCCCTGCTAGTCTGATGGTTCCGGTCAATATATTAGGTGGCAGTACTGGATGAGGGACTGTACATGGTGAGGGTCTGGTGTGCGGGGACAACCTGTACCTCAGTGGGAGTCCCTCTATTTGAGGGGCTGGTGCCCAGCCAGGGGCTCTGTCTCAGCTTCTGGAACTTCCCACCAACTTCACAGGGGCAAAGGTTATCAGAGTTAGCTTGAGAGCAGGAGGGAGCCCAGCTGTGTGGGACCCAGGCTTCCTCAAGCTCGGATGGCTTGGTGGGGAGGGACTACTGCCCTGAGAGCAGAGAAGGTTGAAAGGGAGGGGCCTCAACATGGGGACAAAGCAGGATCAGACGACAAAGATGCATCAGGAGGAAGGGCTTTTTCAGAGGGGTTGGGCTCCTCATTACTGCTTAGGAAGCAGGAGAACGTACCAGGGCTGTGTGTGTGTGTGTGTGTGTGTCTTGTGGCAGGTTAGTCAGCTGGCACTCACTAAAGGCCTGGGGCTGTGTGTGTGTGTGCCGGTGTGCGCGCGTGTGTGTGTGTGTGTGTGAGCACAGCTGGTCACAAGGCTCCAGGAGCTGTGGTGTGTCTGTGGCATGTGCGTGTGTGTGTGAGCACAGCTCTCAAGAGCACTGTGTGTGTGTGTGTGTGTGTGTGTGTGTGTGTGAGAGAGCAGCTGGCACCCACAAGGCTCTAGGGATGTCCCACCCACCCCGGCAGGGTGATCGCTCTGGGCCTCCACGGATCTGGGTGGCCCTTATCCCGCATCCTCCTCCCACCCTCACCTCCTGTGTTAGCTGTCTGAGGCCACCTCCTGTGGAGCTGTGGGGAGGAGACCCACAAGGGATTCCAAAACCCCACAGAACCCAACACCCTCTTAATCCAAGACCCATTCCTCTGCACATACGTGGCCTCGCCCTTGTACCCCAGTCTGGAGACTACCTTGCCTTTCTAGATTCCCCAGTAAGGATTAGCAAACCTTACTCGAAGCTACCACAGCATTTCTTACACTTTTCCCGCCAACGTGGCCTGGTAATAGCTGGGAGGCTCGGATGGTGGCGGAGACACACAAGAACTGAACGCAGCTCAGCGCGGACAGCAAGATCAGGTCGCGGATACACAGTCCCCAAGGGGTACATGGGGATCTGCCTGAGAGGGTGACCTGGGGCTCATGATCCGCCTTCAAACATTCCTCCAGCCCTGCATCTCCCCAGTGCCCCCTTTCTGCTTATCTTCCTTTCCTTCCTGACGGCGGGGAGGGGTCGCGGGAGCAGATTCCGGTAGCACAGGTGTGCCCGCGCTCTGGCGCTCACTGCCCCCGAGTGTGCCATTTTCCTTGGGGCCGGGCGCGTTTCTACCCGGGATCTGCCAGAGCGCGGAGGTCCACGGGTGATGTCCCCGCTCTGTTGGGCCATGTGCGCGTGCCTGGGTTCCCCTCCGCGGTGGGGACCACCAGGCCTCCTGCGCTCGGGACTGCGCTGCCTGCCTCTTGGTAGAGATGTGATCCTCTCTACAACCCGAAGGCAGACTCTGCACCCACTGGATCCTTGTCCCCCAACACTGCAGCCCCGGAAGGACTCTGGGCGCCAAGAACGCCTCATGAAGCGTGGAGGCGTGAGTGCCGGGAGACCGTCAACTTTGCGCCTAAATGTGGGACTCAGGGGCCTTAAGCCTTGGCAGCGGGGACAGGAGGGACGGAGCGGCGCGTCTGGAGAGGGCTCGGCTCCCCACAAGCGATCTCGGGAGTCCTGCGGGGCGGGGTGGGGGGCGCTGTCTAAGCCCGAGCGCAGGAGGCCGGGGGACAGGGAAGCGGCTTCGCCATGGTCCATTTGAGCCCTGGAAAAACCCCGGCGCGCAGGGGAGAGGCGGACCTCTGCCGGGGACAACGGGAACAAAGGCGGCCCGCGGCCGGATGCAGTCATGGAAAAACCCATCAGGGCGCCGGGGCGGGGGCGGCCGGGGAGGGAGGGGCGGCGCGCGCCGGGCAGCCCTGCCACCCTCGCCGGCCGGCCGGGGCGGGGCTGCTCTCGGCCTCTGCCCCGCAGCGCTCTTCGCGGGCGGAGGCGGAGGCGGAGGCGGAGGCCCGGGAAAACAAAATGCCGGGCGGGGAGGGCTGGGCCGGTGACCGACAGCCAGAGCCCCCGCGCTTCGGCTGCTGCGCGCCAGCCTGCTCGCCTAGCACGTCCCGTGCTCTCGGCCGCGGGGGAGGGCGGCCACACGCCGGGCACACGCAGCACTGCACACGGCCACTGGGCAGCTGCGGCAGCCCGTGGCGGCCGGCCGGTAGGGGGCGCGCACACCCCCGGCAATGGCGCGGACGCTTGTGCCCCGGCGCGCACCCTCCACACGCGATCGCTTACACGCACGTGCGCCCAGACGCGCGTCCCAGGCAGAGAGAAGGAAAGCCTCCGCCAAAGGGGCCGAAATAGGTGTTCGTTAGGGTGGTCCCCGGGGCCAGATACAGAACCGCATAAACTGGGGCGGGGCGTTAGAAGAAGCCGGGCAACTGGTTCCTCACCCCCGCCCCATTTTACAGGTGCGGGGACTCGGCCTCCTGGGCCTGACGTGCGCAGGTGCCGCCCCAGGGCTGGAGTTTCCGTCCAGTGCAGGACGCTGCCTGCCGTCTCCTGGTCTCGTGAACTTGCCTGGACACGAGGCGGCGGCGCGCTGTTTTTTATGTAGAAAAGGAAAGTGTTGGCGCAGGTTGGACCCAGTGACTCCTGAGGCCTTTTCCAGTTCTGACTTAGGAGGAAGGAACTGGACCCAGAGGCCATAAAAGGAGTTGGTGGGAGCTGAGAAAAAAACCTTGGTGCCTGGTTTGGCCTCCGCCACAGGCTCTCCCTGGTTCAAATGTCCCCTTCTTTATTTGTGGTGCTTCCTAGCCTGAGCCCGAAGGGACCCTGGAGTGGGGAAGGGATGTCTCTGAGGGCCCAGAGCCAACCTCTGGAAGCAAAGGAGACCCCAAGTTTCACCTGAATGGGGAGCCTGCTGGATTCGGGTGGCAGGTAGGAGTTCCTGAAGGCCAGAGGGCAATGGGGCATAAACCCACGACTTCAGAAAGGTTCTTGTTCAAGAAGGGGTGGCCTTCATCGGGCCTGGCAGTTGTGGGAATACAGTTGTGGTTGTGGTTCTGGCCACCACTTAGAATACAGGGTCAACAAAAGCAGGGTCACCAGTGAGACGACTGGATCAAATGAGCTGACATCTACTTGTGGTCCCTTTGGTAACTGGGGTTGGGATCAAATGACCCAGCCTAGCCACCCCCTAGCTTCCTGGTTTGGGGGATCTTACCCAACACCTTTGAGCCTCAAGTTCCTCATCTGGAAAATGGGAACAAGATCTCCTCCACAAAGCTATTTTGGGGACTGAAAGTGGGTACAAGTCCCCCTTCCAACTTGCCTTCCCTCCTTTTTCACAGTCTTAGAAGTTCCTGGTCAGTAGGGCTCCTTCCAGGTCAGTTTCCTGTGGGACGAAGGCTGTGGAGCAGCGCCCCCTGGTGGTCGATATCAGGAGGGCCGGGTCCGTCCGTGAAGACGCAGGCGGGCTAACCTGGTTAGAGCATAATGGCGTCTGGAAGTTGGAGCCTCCCAAGGATGACCATGGGGCTCCACTCAGGGAGGGCTTTCCTTCTGACTCAGTAACCCACTTGAACAAGCCGAGGGCATGCTGCTTCCCCACAGCAGACTCTTCTGCCCTTTCACAGCCCAGCTTTTCCAGCTTTAACAGGCTTTCCCACTTCTGCCCTGGAGGAATCCATGCACTTGGCATTTATATTGTGCCTTACAGCTTACAAGCTCTTTGACACATTACTTGTCCCTGTGGTGTGCTGTTTCTGGGTGGTGACGGCGCTAGATGGACAGAAGTTCGTGGTTACAGCGTGGCTCCAGCAGGGTTTGGATCCTGCCTCCTCCATCCAGCTGCGTAACCAGGACGACTGTCAAAACATTGACTAACCGACCAGTAGGGCTGCGTCCAATCAGAACAGACCCTGCCCCAAACACTAGGTGCAGCCAAAGGCATGTGTATCTGCTGAAGATTCTGGAATAACCCACCCCAGCCTCTCTGGGCCTCGGTTTCTGCATCTGCAGCACGGTTTATGGTGACTGTAATATTACCACTTTATAGGGCTGTCGTGTAGACTAAATTAGCCAGTGCATGTAAAAGGTTGAGAAACCCGTGTCTGGCATACAGAGAGCGCTCAACAAGAGTTAGCTTTATGACTGGTCTTGCCTTAGACTCAGGGTGATTGCCACTTTTAAGGGAGATTCCCTGAGTGAGCCCCATGTATGCACCTGGGCTCCCTTCCTGGCTCACCTCACCTCCCATCTCCTGCACTTATTTGTCTGGTCTTCCAGTTATTCTGCTTTCTGGAAGTGCTTCTCAAACTTTACGATACATCCAAATTTCTGGGAATCTTGTTAAATTGCGGATTCTGACATTGGAGGGCTGGGCAGAGCTCCCAGGTGGTGCTGGTGTGAGAAGCAAGTCTAGATCATTGTAGAAACAAGTGTCAGTTGATGAGTATGTAAACATATATTGAGCACCTACTCCGTGCAAGACAGTGAGGAATGGCCTCCAACCTCAAGCAGCAGAAGGATTATCGCACAAACAGGTTAAAATTAAAAATCAGGCCAAGGAGCAAACATGTGCCAAACAGTAGGCGGTGAATCAATTCTCTGCCCGGTAGCCAGAGGGATGCTCTAAACCAGAGTCCACAACGGCCCTGTAAACAGCTGTCTAATGGCTCACTCAGCATAAAGACTGAAGTCTCCTGGATTCTTTTTCCAGGTCCTAAATCATTTGGACCTGCTTATGACCTCATCTCCCATCACTCAGCTTCATGCTAGACTCACCTTTTGTTCCCTTGAACCCAATACTCCGCCTCCTTCCTACCTGAGAGCCTTTGAACTTGCCTGATTAATGCTTGCTCTTCAAACTGGCAAGTGCCTGGCCTCTTATTCAGCCTCTTATTGCTTCTTAGAGAGATCTTCCTTGACCCAAAGGAAATTTGATCTAAAGTAGCTGCCCCCAGTCCAGATCAGATGTTCTCTGTTGTATCATTCTTATGTTTTTGATTAGTACTACTAGGTTGAATATTATGGCATTATATGGTTGGTTGCTTTTTGGAGCTCTGTGAGGGCAGAGGTGTCTGCCTGCCTTATTCTGCTTTACCCCTAGCACCTAGACAGCATCTGGTCCATAGTGGGCCTTCAGTGAGGATCCGTTGTTGATTGAATGAAAGAACGACTGTTTGAATGAAAGAGCGTTTAAAGAGGTAGAAGGCACCCATGGTGCCCCAGGTAGGTAAGAGGAGAGTTCACAGAAGGCTCATGAACAAGAGGAGGATTATCAGGGAGCTTTCCTGGGATCAGCATCCGTGGAAGGGTTGGGGAGGCAGCAGGAGCAGGCAGAGGGAGAAGCAGGGCTGCAGTGCCGTCCTGCGGAAGACTCAGCTGATCCCATGGGCTGCTCCTGAGCAGGGATGGTCTTTTATCATTGTCCTGAGACGGGGCTAGGGGGCTGGGCCTTTTTGTACCCACATTCATCAGTCATTGTATGCATCCAGAAATGGGGAGTGTGACCTCTGTGAAGGAGCCAGCCCCTTCACAGATGCCACTTGCCTCCTGGCCCCAGAGCCCCTGGTCAGCTGTCAGACTGTTGACAAGACACGCCAGGGTTTACAGGGCTGGGGTAGATGCCGCGCTTGGGCAGGGTAGGCACAGCGCGCGCTGGCTCCTGGGCAGACAGCTGGTCCAGATGTCAGTACTGGGCCCAATCTCTGAGGCCTGGGCCTAGATCTCTGTGTCCCTGGGTCCAGCCTGGCCTGGTGCACTGGGCTGGGGGAGGTGGTGGCACTTCCTTGGAGACAGATTGTGAGAGGCTTGGATGTTGCCCTGTTGTGACAAGTGCCATTGGGAGGGAGGAGGTCCAGCTATAACGCCCCAAGTCATGAGGTGCCCCCCAGCTCTCAGGCCCAAATTTAGGTCACTGCTGTGTCTTAGCACACCTGATGGTCGTTACGCTCCTGCTGTCTTGCCCCTCATCTTCTTCCACTTGGGTTTGAACCTTATCCCCTCTCCTCCGTGACCAATGCCCCTGCGTCAGTTTACCCATGTACTTATCACTCTCTCGAGCGCGCAGTTCGCCCTCCGTGGGGCGGGCTGGGGCCTGTCTCTTACATTATCTGTTGGTCATTTTTGAACAAGGAGCCTCTCTTTTTGTTTTTGCATTGTGGCCTCCAAATTATGGCCCGGATCTGCCGATCTGCGCACCAGAGCAGGGAGCGCAGGTACAGAGGTGCTAGAGATCAGACCCTGACAAGGGGCTCTGAGTGTTGCAGGCGTCTGACAGCTCCGAAGGGGCAGCCCCTGTCCCGTGGGAATGCGGTGCCCGAGTGCCTACTGTGTGCCAGTGAGGGTGGCGGTGCGGCCTGGGCTGCTGCGAACAGAATCCCCTTTCTTCAAGGAGTTTACCCAGGAGGGTGTTTATAAGTAGGGCAAAGCCTGGCGGTCCAGGGGCCTCCAGGACAGGAGTGGGGAGAAAACCGGGTGGGTAGAGAGCGGAGGAGGGGCGTCCTCCTGTAGGGAGTGGACCCTGCCCTGGCCAAGTCGCCAGCCTCCGAGAGCTGAAAGGGCCTCTGTGTTCTGTCCCCCTCCTGCCCGCGGGCCAGGAGCGCATTTCCTCAGCTGCGCCAGACCCCGGAGGCTCCGCAGCCCCTCTGGGGACAGACACAAATAGTTCCCGGCCCAGCTGCCCGGCCAGTTACCTTGGGAACCAAACTCAATCGTCTGACGTCACCGGACCGTTGCGTAGCAACCTGCACAGACTCTCCCTCCTGCTCTTCCCGCCCCAGCGTTGAAGTTGCCGTCGCCAGGGAGATGGCGGGGCGCGGCTGGGCGGTGATGCCCCCTCCAGGCCACTCTGTCCTCGCCGCCCCTCGCCCGCCCTGCGGCGCCCTCGGTCCCGCCCTGGAGCTGCGGCCCGGATCCCGGAGCTGCTCCTCCCCGCAGCGGAAGGGGACACGTCGCAGGGGAGGAAATGGCGCCTCATGGCCCTGGACCTGTCGGCCAGGGCTCCGTTGTGGCCTAAGTGCGGCCTGCAGCAGGGATTTCTCTCCTAGAGAGAGGCCCTTATTCGCCGTCACCCTCTGACTGCCCTGACGGACCCCACCCTAGGCTCCTGCTCCGGTAGCAAGGAGCAGGTGGCAGCACCGGGCATGTTCAGCCCCCTCCTCTCCAGTCGCCCAGGAAATCTGCTGCGCTTGGCCACCTGCCTTGGAAGTGAAGGCAGTGACCCTGCTCCCGCCACTCTGCTCCAGTCCCCGGTGCCCTGCCCCACTCCTGCGACTTCCCTTGGCGTCCATGCTGTGACATCCACCTCCTCTGGGGAGCCAGCTGTGGTCCTGGGAGTGAGAGGGAGGGGCCTGCTTGACGCCTCCCTGAGTTTCTGGGGAGGGTCTTGTTCTTAGGCTTTTCCATCCCCTGCCCATCTCTGTTTCACACCATGGTCGATTATAACATGCTGAATCCCAAAGCTCAGGAGACACCACCCAGAACCTCATTCAGGGGCCACCAGCAATCTGCCTTCGTGCCCTGCTATACCCTGCTTCAGCTTACCCAAGTTTGGCCTGGTGCAATCTTAACTACCTCTTCTTGCTAGATGACCTTGCTTGTCTTGTTCAAGTTCAGTGTGGTAGAGGCCATCTGTGGGAGGTGATTTTCCTCACCAAAAACTGTATTTTGACAAGTACTCATAAAATATAGGTGGTCAGAAATGAATCAAGATGTTTTGGGTGAATCCTATTTCCTCATTGGTTGATATTTAAAATTCAGAGATGCAGTGGAATTTTTTAATAGAGTTGAAGGGAGTACAGCTGAGAATGCCTCAGATCTTTCCAAAGCACATGGTTAAAGAGACAGATGCAGGGGGTAGGGAGGTTAGGGCAGGGCCACCAACAGTGGGGGACCTAGGGATGCCAGGAGGGGACAGTCGGCCTCAGCTCCCTCCTTCCACTCTCTGGGAGGGGTGCGGCTCAGGCAGAGAGGTACCAGGAACATTGGACTTCCAGCGCGTGGTCCAGGCCAGGCCAACCAGACCCTTCCCTTGGGGGTTTATCAGACTGGAGCAGGGAAACTGGTTTTCCTTTTGGTCCTGGAAATATGAGCCTGTGGGCCTGGAGCCTCCAGGAGCCACGTTCTCTGCAAGGAGCAGAAGCCTGGAGGAGTGTGTCAGATGAACTAAAAAGAGTCTGGAGTCTTTGGCTAGAAATAAATAACAAAGAATTATTCAAGGGTCTTAGGGTTTGCAAACCAGAAGCACAACTAGGCAACATGCAGAGTATTCCGAAGAAGAAAGAAAAGCTGAGGGTTTTTACAGTAAAAAGTACATTCTTGAGAAGACTCAGTTCTGCATTATTAGCCTCGGGATTAGTCCTTCTGCCCTCCTGCCCTTGTTTCTAAGAGCTTCCTAGGGTCCTGTTTCCTGCCTGAGTCAGCTTGACTGGTGGCATCTCAGGGTATGCTCTGAACTCCCGTGACCTCCAAGATGTCATCCTCTGAACAACCAGTGGTCAGGATACTGGATGTCAGGTGGTCTGGCTACATGAACATTCTTCCTCAGTCCTTCAGAGGGTAATTGGGGTTATCTGGAGGTCTGATTTGGATCCAGGCATTGCCGCAGGACTGGGAAGTTCAAACGTTTAAGTTCCCAGGCTAGTTAAAACAAGAATAGAATCTTTTCCTCAGGCCTCAGCCTTCTTGATTTTAGTGATTTAGCAGCTTGGCTATAGTGACTCCATTTTATTTCTTCACTCTATCCCTCAAGAGGCAGAGTTGCCATGGGAGGTAGAGGACACCGGCGATGGAGATAGTCCTTAAAGCTGAGTCCCCGACACCGGGCGTCTCCAAAGCCGGTTCCCTCTTAGCCCTGCTCTGCCCAGCCTATCAACCTGTCGGTGCCTGAGTCAGCTATTTCACATTAGGTTTCTGTCACTTCTAGTTAAGAGACTCCTGACTAATACACAGACAATTCAAAACACCCCAAGAAAAGAAGAAAACTTACATTTGTCATATGCCTTCTGTTAACGCCAATTGTTGTTTTTATAGGCATTATTGACCACGGCATTCCTGTGAGGGAAATGGGAGACCTATTTTATAGATGAGGAAACTGAGGTGTGGAGGCAGGAAGGTCCTCATCTAGGACCACAGCGTCCACTTGAGGAGGACTCCATAGGATAGGCCAGTGGAGGCTCAATGGCTACTGCTTGTCCAGAGACCTCTCAGCCAAGCCCCACCCTTGATGGCATTTGCCATGGCTGGGCCCTTCCTGGAGGACTCCGGGCCTGCCGTGGTCTGAATCTGGAGGACTGTTCTGCTGTGATTTTGGGCTCCGGCAGTAACTCCAGTTGGAGGGCCTGTGTCCTTCTGCCCTCCTGCCCTTGTTTCTAAGAGCTTCCTAGGGTCCCGTTTCCTGCCTGAGCCAGCTTGACTGGTGGCATCTCAGGGTATGCTCTGAACTCCCGTGACATAAAAATATGTATTGGTCTCTGTCCCCCAGTTCCTGGCACAGTTTCTAAAACATTTGGAATTTTTTGAGTGATGGGGATGACTGTTGGAGGATGGGGGCTGCTCACTAACCAGATGAACCAACCTTGGGATTAAAGGATTGGAACTTTCAACCACAGTCCCCCGCCTTTAGGGAGAGGAGAGGGGCTGGAGGTTGAGTTAATCACCGATAGCCAATGCTTTATTTAATCAGTCATGTCTACATAACGGAACTTCCATAAAACCCCTAAACGACAGGTTCAGATTGCTTCTGGGTTCTCGAATGCATCCACGTGGCAGCTCCTAGGAGACAGGAGCTCTTGCTCTCTGGACCAGCCTGGACCTTGCCCTCTGTACCTTTTCATCTGGCTGTTCATTTCTATCTTTTATAATGTCCTTTATAATAATCTGGTGACAATGAGTAAAGTGTTTCCCTGAGTTTTGTGAGCTGTTACAGCAAATTATCCAAAATGGGGAGGGAGTCGTGAGAACCCCTGATTTGAGGCCAAGGAGGTGACCTTGGGACCCACTATGTATGATCTTCAGTGGTGCAGTCTTGTGGGACTGAGCCCCTTACCCTGTGGGGTCTGTGCTAATTCGAAGTGGTTAGTGTCAGAATTGAACTGAATTGAATTGTACTATACCAGGTGGTGCCTAAGCTCTTAAGCACATATTTAAATATTTAAATGAGAATTGGAGAATTGCTTGGTGTGGAAAACCCACACGTGTGGTGTCAGAAGTGTTATGAGTAGAGAAACTTTCGTTGAACTCACAAGTGGACCTCAAATCCCCGAGCGGGTGCCGGCCAGTGGCACCTTTCTTCCAGCAGAGGGCGCACTCCCCAACCTTAGGGACTCAAAGCTCAGGATCCAGGAGGCCTAAGAAATAGGGCTTCCGCTTAGCGCAGAGAGGGTCCAGTTTTTTCATTTAAATATTTAAATATGTACTTAAGAGCTTAGTTTACTTTTACACTTTATCACATTTTCCTGGGGGACTGCCCTTATCTACGATTACTTTCTTTCAGAGATACTCTTTCTTGAATAGAATCCATGCTTCATCCAGCCAAACCTCTCAACTTGACCACAGTCATGTGATGATTTTAAGCAATTAGCCAAGTGGCCATAGGCTAAACAAGAATATTGTCCTTACAAAACAAGGAAAAACACTGACAAAAATTTATTTCATTTTTTACAATACTCAAAGTGGCCTCAAATTTCTAATGTTTCTTACAAAAAAGAGATTCTTTTTAAAAAAAAATCTTTGAATTTTTAACATCATCTGAATTTGTGGGTGTTACCCACCCCCCCACATGCACACATCTCTAATGGGAAAAAAATAACGGTGCCTGGTCACAGGTTGGGTTCTCTGGAACACAAGCCCTGAGCCAGAGTAGGTGAAGGGCGGCGGGCAAAGCCTATGATGCAGACCCCACATTACCCCAGCCAGCCCCCTGGGTACTCCAGAGCTGGGGTTGTCCCAAGGTGGCTTTAGATTCCTGCATAGACCAGTCACTGGATCAGGCCACCCTGACCTTGGGTCAGATGGCTCTTTGAAGGGGTGGCACTGAAGGCCGTCCACTGACAGGGCTCACAGCAGCTGGGGGAATAAGTCCTTCACCGAAGGGGGCAATCCACCCTGGGGTGGAGGCCGCAGTACCCCTTCTGCTGTCTGCCAGGATTTGTTGGTGCCCTTCCCTTAGCCAAGGCCCTGCTGGGCTCAGATGTTAGGATGCTATGCCCGCCCTGCTGGCTCTCGGCCCAGCCTCAACATTTCTTTAAGCTAGTCCTCTGCTTACTGGCCAACCTCTCAGAGACAGAATCCACACCCAGAAAGATGGTTGTAGAGAAACACTGGTGGTTGTCAGGTGTTAACCATAGCGTATAAAGGAGAAGGAATGAGGAGCCAGCTTTGTAGGGGTGAATTCGTAACTTTGTCATGCTTTGATTCTCAACACCAAAGCATACCCTACATACAGTCACCCTGTTATTCTGAATGCTTATTGTTTTTCACCTTACATACCACCTTCTGTCCCTACTAACTGCCTCTCCAAGGAGTGTCCCCCTTGCTCAGTTTTCATTCATTGAACGTGGTGGCCTGCAGACCCGTGATGGGCTGGAGCACTCCCGCTTGCTGACTGACTGCTCCTGTGTCTTATGACCTGTTTCCTCTTGCCTATGGCATGGGGCCTTTCTCCAAGCTCTTATCTTTGGGCTTTTTCTTTCTTGACTGGGCCACCTTATTCAGAGCTGGGGTGCACCTACTTCTCTCCATGGTGGACTCCTCAGCCCTGAGTATGCAGCCCTGACCTCCTCCCCAGATGTGCTGGCACCTGAATGCCTGCGAGTCCCACCTGTAGAGGCGATGTGTTGCCAGGAAGGCCGGGAGCAAGCAGGGAAAGTCAGTCCTTGGCATTAAGCTCCATAGAACCCTTCTGCCACAAAGTCAATAACGATTGCTAACATTTACATAGCACTCAACTACGCACTGGGCGCTGTTCTAAGCACTTGACTCATTAACTCATTTAATCCTCACAACAGCCGGATGCACTAGGTGTTATCATCACTTTACAGATGAGGAAACTGAAGCCAGAGAGATAAAAGTAACACAGCTAGTAGGAGGTCGAGCCAGGACTCAAGGCAGCCTAGACCCCAAGGCCATGCTCTTTACAGTTCTGCCAGCTTTAACACACTTTCTGTGGAGATCCCCAATTCTGGGTGACTCTGGCCCCAGAGGCAGGCATGAGGCCCAGGCAAGGTAACGAAATATCTCATTCCCAGGGCCTCAGTGACTGGTTCAGGAGAGAGCTTGGGAGCCAAGCCAGGCCAGACAGTATCCTTTTCTGGAACTCTCCTGCCAGAGCCAGTGGAAATAAGGGCCTCTTTTCCCAGGAAGGTGGCTGAGTGGCTTGAGGATGGAGCCAGCACAGATAGAGGGGCAGAGCTGAAAAGACAGCTAGGCCCAGCCACGCCCACTCTTGGCAATTGAGCTAGGCGGCTAATTCCTTCACCTAATTAGGTTTGTTTTCTGTCCTCTCTGATCTTTCATTCATCTTTGCAGTTTCAGTATCTAGCGGTAGCTGGCACATAGTGGCACTTACCTGGTTCAGAAAATATTTGTTGACAGCATTTGGGGTCTACCTGCCTGGCAGCTTTGTTGCCTGTTGTCTGCTCTGGGCTCTGGCCAGGTTGAGCTGCTTGACTACCCACTGCCACCTACCCAGCACCCATCATGCCTGTCTTAGCTTTCGTTCTTATGGCCTCTGTCAGGGGACACCATCTCTCCCCTCTTTCTAGGTCTGACTCCTTCGCTTCTCTGGGGGACCCTGATTAATGGGATCT
The DNA here is from genome assembly GCF_902729225.1 of Pteropus medius. Lineage (NCBI taxonomy): Eukaryota > Metazoa > Chordata > Mammalia > Chiroptera > Pteropodidae > Pteropus > Pteropus medius. The sequence goes on from NW_024354875.1 coordinate 1,347,150, forward strand.
GAGTTGACAATCTCCTTCCTCTGAATTCTTCACTTTCACTACATGAGAACAGTTCGTGTGTCACCTACAGAAGGTGGCAGCTCCTCGAGGGAAGGGTAGACACACCTGCTTCGTCTTTGTATCCCCTTAAGGCCTGGCATCAGATTTCTTCATATCAGCCATCTGCAGGGTAGGGTGGCAAATGTGTGCCTCTGGGGGCCAGGAGAGTGACATCAGTCACTGATGTGGGCCAGTTGGGTCCCTCTTAAAGCAGACAGCTCAGCTGCCAGTTGCCTCAAAGAAATAAGACCCCTAGGTTTTTCAAGAGAAGCCGAGATCCATATTTTTATGTAAAATCTCCAGCTTTTGAAATGTTAGCAATTCATTCACCATTTGAGAAACACTGTGTAGGGCAAACGCCCTCATCAGTAGGCTGCTGCCAGCTGAGGGTCCCATTTGGAGATGCTGCTGTAATTGAAGATGGATAAATGAATGAATCCACAGCCAGGGCTGCAGCAGGAAGGCGTGCGGGATGTGACCTGTGTAAGGCACCCAGCCAGGGACAGAAGTCGGGGCTGATGTCCAGTCCGAGCTTTACTTACCAAGTCATGTGACCAGTGTGGCACTGTGTCCAGCCAGAGGGTGGGCAGGTGGCTTTCCAAAGCAGGCGGCTGCCTTTTTAAGGTGGACAGAGTCACAGACAAGAGTAAAAACCATGTAAAGAGACCTGTATACGGGGTGACCCACTTATCCCGGATTGCCTGGGGTTTTCTTGGTTTTAAATCTGAAAAGTCCCACAGCCCAGGAATCTTTTAGGCCCAGGCAGACGGGTGTGGTTGGTCACCCTGGGATGCCTGTTCCCGCCCTGGCCCATGGGAGGATCATAATGTGGCTGCTGAAATGTGCAAGCTCATTAAGTGCCGGACACCACGTGTTAGGACCGTGTGGCTTCCCTCTTGTGTCCATAACATCTTCACGGCGTGGATTCATCATCCGTTCTGCAGAGCAAAGTCAGAGGTTCAGAGGGTGAAGTGATGCCCAGGGTCTGTGCTGGGGTTTGGACCTCGCTGGTCCGGCTCCGCGCCCTCGTCCTCTTTTCCTCTCGTCTTCTTCCTCTGCAGAGGGCCCCAGCAGGGCGGCCTGAGCCTGCTGGGCCAGTAGCCCTGGGGAGGGGCAGGGCTCACCTCCTCAGGAATGTACTTATTTGGCTGGAGGTCCAGCCAGGACGAGTCGTTGCGGGCTTGCGACTCCCACGCCTGGCCCCGTGCCCTGCCCAGGCTCTTCATTTTCTGTGCTTTGGCCCCGAACCCTGAATGGGATCACCTGAGAAGCCCTCAGGGAACACCTTTCTGTTTCTAGAACACCCTCCCCCGTCTTGTCCCTCCACCCTGTGCCCACCGCACGGAAAAGGGATAAGGCCGGCGCTTAAAAAATAAACACTGCGGGTGATTTATTGTCCAGTCTGGGGAGAGCTGTCCAGGGTACAGATGGGCGAGGGATCAGGGCATGAGGGTCCTAGGGCCTCGGGAGGCAGCCGAGCCTGTCCTTCGGGGCCCTTGCACAGGGTCTAGTCACAGCTGAGGCCAGTTTAGCGTGGGGTGAGGTGGCTGGTGAGGTAGCGCACGGCCGAGCGGATGCCCTCTATGGTCCTCTGCTCCGCCCTCTCTAGCATGCGGACGATGCAGAGCATGGCTGAGTTGGTCCTTGCTGCCAGCCCCGAGGAGATGGCCAAGCTGGCGTTCCTCAGGATGCTGGAGGCAGAGCGCAGTCTAGGCCCTGTGCTGCGTAGCAGGTCTGTCACTGAGCTGCGGCTAGAGGCCAGCAAGCCCGTGGCCATGCCCAGGGTGTCCTCAGACCACACTAGGACGTCTGCAAGGGAGCGGATGGACCCCTCGCCCCCAGCCAGCAAGCTGGTCATGGAGTGCAGGTAGTTGTCCTCCCCGCTGGCCATGTACAGGCTGGAGTCCAAGGGCCTCCCCGGGGCCACCATGGAGGGGCCAGGTAAGGGGGGGACGCTGCCCCTTGGGGAGGGAGGAGCCTGCAGATCTCCTGAGTAGTCTGTCACATCCAACTCAGGCACTACCTGGAACTCGGCTGAGGGCAAATCTTCAGTGTCGGGGTGCAAGGCCTCCGGATGCTCAGGCTTCTCCACAACAGCTTCAGTGGTGCCGGTGGCCAAAGTGTCAAGTTGAATGTCGGCATCTGCAGTGCTCACAGCAGGCACATTCTGGGAGGACTGTGCCACAGCACTTGGGGTTGATAGAGCTAACTCCTGCTCCCCATCCAGGACACCCGCCGTCTGTGGTGTTTCTTCGTTAACCAGGGAGCCATGTTGGAAAATCTGAAGACTCTGAGTCATCCTTGCATTTTGCACTGGCCTGTCCTGTACTTGGTTCTGAAGACTCACGGACATTTGCAGGGAACCTGGGGCCAGGTGGACGAGCTTGGGCTCCTGGCTAAACTCTGCAGCATCTTCATGCTTGTCCTTGTCCCCAGACAGTGACACGGCCTCAGAGGTGTCTGGCTTGATGGAAGCCTGATCTACATCCTGCCATTCAGCTGACGCTGAAGTGCCGCTAGCCACTGGGACATCTGCACGGAGGGAGGCCTGACTCTGGGACCCCAGTGTTGGGCTCTCTGAAGACCTGCTGTCGCCATGTGTGGAGATGCTGGTGGCTGTGGCCTCTTCTGAGGGCACGGTGGTCATGTAGGCCCTCTGTCACTTTTGCTGGTTGAGGGAGTGGCCATGGCCCTAATGGGCTGAGTTGTCCAGGTAATGAGGTCACAGGAGGCTCTGGGCAGCTGGCGATGTCACAGGCACCTGAGCTTCCAGAGTGGCTGCCTAGTGGGCTGAGTCCACGGGACTCTTTGCAGCTGAATTTGCAGGTGCATAAGGAAAAGTGAGGAGGTGTGTGTACAGGCGCAGGCACCCTAAGAAATCATGATGGCTGTGACTCTGATGAGAAAGAATGAATGCAGCTCTTGATAAATAATAAATCTAGGACCACTCCCGGCACCTCCCTGTCCACAGGGGATCAGGCTCTGATTTGGCCAGTCTTTCTGCAGAAGGTCAGTTTCCCAGCAGTGGTGAATAGGAATAAGCAGCTCCTGGCCCTGACCACTTTTGGTAGTGGGGTACTATGGCCTGAATATTTTCGTCCCCCCCCAAATTAATATGTTGAAAAGTAATCCCCAATGTGATAGCATTAGGAAGTGGGGCCTTTGGGGTGTGATTAGGTCACGAGGGTGGAGCCCTCCTGAATGAGATTAGTGACCTTATACAAGAGATCACATGGAACCCCCTGGCCCCCTCCTCCATGCGAGGTCGCAGTGAGGAGACGCCTGTCTATGACCCAGGAAGCGGGTCCTCGCCAGACACCGAACCTGCAGCCTGAATGGACTAAGACAAGGTTAACCCTCAGATACAGGATAAACAATCTTCGTCTTCTCCCTACTCTACTGGGCTGGGAGGGCAGAGAAGAACAAAAGATCTGCATATTCCCGAGGAGGTGTGGGGGTCCTGGGGAGTGTTAGATTGCATAATAATGGCGATGAGTCTTCTGTTTTGGACAGGCTGCCTGCTGTCAGGGCCTCATGGATGGTTGGCCCTTTCAAGGATGTCTCTACCAAGTAAGCCCAAGATTCCTTTGGAGGGGCCGTCTGCCTGTGGCGACTGCATTTCCCAGACCTCGCTCTCTAGAAATCCATGCTCTGCCTCATGAGTTACATTCCCGTAGTCACTGTCGTGAGAGAATTCTAGCTTTGCCTATGCCAGGGAGAGTGCTCTGGGGCAACGGCTTTTTGCCAGGCTCCCTGGGGGATCAGGTGGCCCCTCCCACTCTTTTCGCCTTTGAGATGGGTTACCCCAGACCCCATGCTGCACTAGTAGTATGTGCAGATGGAATCATTGATTTGGAGCACCCATAGCAAGGAGGGGGCATAGGGAGATAGGGAGTCTGGCCCCAGTCCAGCCTGAGGGGTGGGTCATGATGGTCTAAGACATTTCCCCGAGTGGTGACTGGATCAGGACTAGGCCTTCATGCGATGCTGGCCATGGGGTGGGGTCATGACAACAAAGTGAGGTCTGTTAAGGCCTCTGGGAGGTTTCCTTGCTCCTTAGCAGAAAATGAGGTCCTCCTCTGCTCCTGTGCACAAGCATGTCTCGTTGGGCCTCTTGTGACCATGAGGGCACCTGGCCTGAGAAAAAGCCCCACGCAGAGGATGATGGAGCCAGGGCAATCACAAAAAAGTAGGGCAAAGCCTTGATCAAACGGCACCTGTAGCCCCCCCAGCCGGAAGACTACCTGTGCTGGGAAGGAATTTGCTTCCGAATTGATTCAGCAAGTTGAGCTGGGGCTTTTCATTACAAGTGGTCACAGGCAGCTTAAGGAATAGCAACCTTGCCTGAAAGTCGTCCAGAGCACCTGCGCAGTGGAGGCCCCGCCACCCTACCTCCCCCGGAGCAGCCCAGCTCCTCTGGCCACCGAGGTTGTTGTTCTCATGTCACCTCCCTCCTGCCTGGGCTTCAGACCTCTCTGTCCCAAGACCTCTGTCCACACTGGTCCAGAAATCACCCCGCAGAGTCCCTCCCACACCCTCCCTCCCTTGGCTCCGGCATTCAGCTGAAGCCACCACTGCAGCCTGAGCACTGCAGGGCTCATCATCTGAAAAAGTGAAAATTGTCATTTCTTCCTCAGAGTTTACACTAGCAAACAGAGAACTATAACCCAATCTAGCCAACTGGGTTGAATTGTGGCCCCCCAAAAGATATGTCCATATCCTAACCCCTCGAATCTGTGAATGTGACTAGTCTTTGCAGATGTAATTAAATTAAGGGTTTTGAGATCATTTGGAATTAGGGTGGGTCCTAAACCCAGTGACTGGTGTCTTTATAAGAGAGAAGTATTTTCACTGTGTTTTCTTAGGTTCTGTATGTCTACTTGGCAGGCAACCATTGATCACAAGGCCAAAAGTATTTCTCCCTCCTGTAAGTCAGCTTGCCTGGAACTCTCGTTTCCTGGGCAGGTGGGCTGATCCAAGGCTGAGCCTTACCTACCTTCTTATCTAATTCTTACCAAGCCAGCATTGCCCCTGCTCTAAGTCACCCCAGGGCCAGGTACCAGGCAACTAGAGACCACGCTATTGCTCAGAGTCCACAGAATTATTCACACTAACCGATCCGAGGCCGTGTGCTCTGCCTGTCTTGCTTTCCCCCTGGAAACTCCCACGAAGGTGCTGGCCTGGGCCCTCTCGCTCCTGCCTCCTAGCCACCCTGAGGCTCCCCACGCGGCTCTGTGGGGTGGGGTATGTCACCCTCTCGGTCACTTCCATACATTAGAATCCCATGGGTACCGATGACACGATGAAGGAGAAGGGAGAAGACACGGACACAGAAGACACGGAGACTATGGTGGTGTAAGCCGAGGAGTGCCTGGAGCCCCGGGGCGGGAGGAGGTCAGGGAAGCTTCCTCTCCCAGCGCCACCAGGGGGCCGTGACCTCGCTGACACCTTTGGACTCTGGGCCTCCAGAACCGAGAGAGGATAACTTTCAGGTATAAGGCATCCAGGCAGTGCTGGTTTGCACAGCAGCCCTAGAGTCTGCCGGTGATGATCAGCTATTGAGTCTTCACAGTAAACATGTGTTCAGTGTGTTACTTAATCCTCCCAATGATGCCTTGCGGTAAGTTCTGTTATTACCCCCATTTTACAGATGAGGAAACTGTGGCTCAGCCAGGCGGGAAGAACTAGGATGAGGGCCAAGCTTCCTGGCCCAAGTCCACACTTCCAACCACTGCGCAACCGTGAGAACTGATACTGTGGGACCAAGACCCCTTTAGAAAGCGGGTCAGAACTTCGCTTCCACAAATCTGAGTGATCACATTTGGGGTGTACCAACCCTCCTAAGTCCCCGATGCTGCCAATTTGGGATGGTGACTGGAATCTGGCCACCCCCCGGCCTCCCGTGGCTGCTCCTGGGAGTGTGGGCCTGGAACTTTTTGGAGCTCTGTGGCCCTGTCTGCTCGTCCCCGACGGTCCTGTCCACCTTGCAAAGGGTGGCACACTTAGGCCCCGCCTGCCGGTGAGACCACCTTGGGGTGGGCCTGGGAAGACACCTGGGGCCTGAGTCTTTGGCTGGCTGCTCCGCAGGGCGCCCCTTCCCAGCTCTGGGCTCCCGGTGGCCTCTCTGAACACCACTGCTCCAAGGGGACCTCCAGATTCTCCATCTTCCCAGAACTCCCACTTCCTGCATGTTCAAGACACTTAAGGAGATGGAGCAACCAGGGCTCCATTAGCAGATGGTATGGGAATTCCACTTAGGACGCTGGGTTTGTTTGGAAGAAAGAGGTTAATAAGCCCCATGGGATGGGGGCTGAGACCCCAAAGGCATTCTTAAATGACAAAAGACAGTTGTTACTCTGCTTTCTAAGGAGGTGGATGCCATTAGCCTGCAGGCCTTTGTTTGGGAAAAGTTGGGTTTGGGCCAAGAGCCTACTAGAGCCCAGTTGTTCTGCAGGAGAGGGGGCGGGGTTTGCAGTCCCTGGGAAATGAATATGGAGCTAGTGGTGGCTGCGCCCCAACGCCCCAACGGGAGGAAGGTCAGGGCCCCCCTGGGGGTGCAGCAGGTGAGGCTCAGGGAAAAGAGAAATATCTAGAGGGAATGTTTAAGTTGTTTATGCTGAGGTCTCAGAGGTACACCCCTCACCTTCTCCACGACATCAGAAGTCACACCTTGTTTGCTAGTCCTTTTGTGTGAGCGCTGGTGGCCAGGGGACTGTGGGGCTGGGCGTGTGTGTGTGTGTGTGTGTGTGTGTGTGTGTAGTGTCTGTCTGTCTGTCTGTCTGTCTGTATCCTGGAGGTTGGCCTGGAGCAGAGGTGACACTGGCCTTGGTGACACAGGAACAGCGGAGGGCTGAGTTAAAAAATGCTGCAGGAACACAACTGCTTAAGTATCTGGAAAAACACTGGGTTAGTTTCCCACTTTCAGTTTTAGGCTTTAAAATGGTAAAGAGAGAGAGATTAAAGCTAAAAGAAAATTTTTGATTTCTGTAAGAGAAATACTTTCTAAACATAAAAGACAGTAAAGAAATTCTGAAGGGGAAAAGTAGACATAGATCAAAAACACTAAAATATTTAAGAGCGAACCACAAACTGGGGGAAAAAAGTTTGCTACAAGTAACCAATATAAGTTTCTCTCTCTCTCTCTCTTTCTCTCTCTCTCTCTCTCCACACACACACACACACACACACACAAAACAGATTGATCGGACACCATGAGATATCCAATAACAATATACAAAAGATGAAAACAGATTATTCACCAAAGAAATCTAAATAATAAACACAGGAAATTGTTCAAATGTATTAGTAGTCAAAGAAATATCAGATTGAAAAAACTATCTTTAGATAGTGGGATTATGACTTAAAATTGTTTTCTTTTGGCGAACCGCATTTTCTGATTTTTCTATAGTAACATTTATTACTTGAATTAAGGGAAGATCCTAAAAAGTTAAAAGCACTCAATACCTTTAAGTAACAAATTGAATAGCCAGTGTCAGAGACTTCTAGTTGTGGCGGATTGTGGGCAAGTATTTTCTTTCAAGCTTCTGTTCATTCGCCCTTTCAACAATGAGTAAATATTACTTTATTAAAACAAATTTGCAAGTTAAATAAATTCCTTCTTCTTAATCTCCCAGAAGCCTGGGTCTTGTGCGCAAACGGAATTCCTAGGGCCACCCAAACGCCCACTTTACGCTGGGAGGGCAATTGAACTGAGAAACCATCCCTCCCACCCCCATCTCCAAAACAAAGGGGTGCTTCAGCACTCCTGACACCACTACACAGCCCCACTGGCTGCCTCAGCCTTTGGAACAACCCCATCTCCAGGGTCCACCCTTGCCTCTCCGACCCTTAGGATAACTGCTGTGAAAAGACTCAGGGCCAGTGGAGGACTGCCGGGGGACCCAGGGAGGAGGAGCGGGGCACCCCAGGCCTCTCAGAGGCCTGGTTGGTGGCTGTGCAGTGGCCTAAGGGAGCTCTGAGGGATCTCTGTGCAGACCAGCTTTGAGAGGCTGCAAGTCGAACCGTGATCCCTCTGCCTGCGTGTCCATCCATCCATCCTTCTCATATTACTCCTAGGTGTCTGAATTGTGTCCCCTCAGGATTCATATGTGGGAGAACTAACCCCCAGTGTCTCAGAACGTGACTGTACTTGGAGGTTGGGCCTTTGAAGGAGCGACTGAGTTGGAATGAGGCCATTCGTGGGCCCCTCCCCGATATGACTGGTGTCCTTGTAAGAAGGGGCAGTTTGGACACAGATACACATGAACTAAGATGGCCACTTATAACCCAAGGAGAGAGGCCAGGATCAGCATCTTCTCTCGAAGCCCTCAGAAGGTGAACGCTGCTAACACCTTGATTTCTGACTTCGCCCTCTGGAACTGTGAGAAAATACATTCCCGCTGTTTAAGCCCCCGGTGTGTGGCGTTCGGCGTGGCCGCCTGAGCGGAGCATACGGTGCTCTTGAGCACAGGCTTAGGCCCTCAAATCGAATCCCAAAGAAGTTAAAGATAGGCGTCTGCCGGCAAAAAATTTATCATCCAATTTGAGAGACAAGTCACTGATCTGTTGTTACAACACAGCCCAGTGGGCCAAATGCATATTCTCAGAAGTGCGCAGGCTCTCCAGACCGAGGATGTCGGCAAGGCTTACGGACAGGGCCAGCCAGACGCCAAACCGTGGGGTGAATGACACACAGTTTTGCCCTCAGGCTTCCCAGCTCTCTGCCAGCCCCAGGGATCTGCTAGTCATCTCCGGGGTGGTGGCGGCTTTGTTCCATCCCCGGGCATCCGGTGGATGGTTGACCCTGTTTGGATAGTCTGTGTCTTCCGGAACCAAGACTCGCTGCTGCGCCTTTTCTCCTCCCACCAGGGGCCCCTCAACATAGAAGGGATGGGGAGAGAGGTTCTTACACCTCAGAGCAAGTTTCCTCGGGGATACTGCCCTAAGGGAGAGTTACCCACTGAGCCTCAGCTCTAAAGTGGTGGGTTTCAGCCTAAGTCAGGAAGGAACAATTTGGAGAACTGATGAAAGGCGTGGGCCCCGCCCCCTAAAAATGCGCATGCGCCGACTTCCTGAGCCGCACCTCTAAGATCTGAGCCTTCTCTGGTTCTTTCCACTCCAGGCACCTCTAGGTTCCTGAAATTCACCTTCCGTGTGGCAGACAGAGGAGGAGGGTTGGGCGGGCTGAGATGCAATCCAGGTGTTGGACAGAAGGGCAGCAAGAGGTGCCAAGCAGTGGAAACCACCTGGCTGATCCTGGAAGCCTATCACTGGAAGGAGGAGGTCTCGCTTCCTCCCAAAGGCTGCAGGAGCGCAGGAGAGAGACGTAGAGGAAGCAGAGCTTTGGGAAGGCCGAGGGAGGAAGCCTCTAGAAGCACAGCCCTGTAAGGGCCTGCCCTGCCTGCTACATTGCCACAGTGGAGAAGCATCAGTTTTTGCAAATGTTTTACAGAAAGACAAGCCCCGAAGTCCAGTCAGATTTTGAGTGAACAGAACAGTAAGTCCTGACCCACCCCAAACAGTCATGTGGTCAGCTCCAAGTTTCCGAAATGAGGATTTGGGGATCCAGCATTGTAGGGGTCAGAGTGCTCTTCCCAGCGTATCCCCTGGAGGGAATGGACTCTCAGCTTGCAAATACCTGGAGGGGTCCCGCTCACCTCTGCTCTGTGTCCACGCTCAGCCAGCCACCATGGGTGTCCTTGGCTTCTGAAGTGGATTCAGTTGTGGTCCTCAAAAGACGTGTCCACCTGCAACTTTAGAACGTGACCTTTTTTGGAATAAGCATATTTTGCAGGTGTAATTAAGTTAAGGATCTCCAGATGAGATCCTCCCGGATTTAGGGTGAGGCCTGAATCCAATGACTGGGGCCCTAAACCCAATGACTGGGGCCGTCATAAGAGAAAGGAGTTGAGAATGAGACACAGAAAGGAAGGCCATATGAAGACAGAGGCAGAGATGGGGGTGACGGAAGCATCCTTAAGTCCAGGAACACTGAGGTCGCCAGCAACCACCAGAAGCAAGGAGAGAGGCGTGGAGGAATCTCCCTTGGGGCTCCAGAAGGAGCTGATCCTGCCAAGACCTCGATTTCTGAAGTCTGGTCTCCAGAACAGCGAGAGAATAAAGCCATCAAGTTTGCGGGTGGTTGTTACAACAGACCTAGACATGAATACAGCTTAGATAGTGATCATAGGTATTGGAAAAGGATCTATGTGCCAATAAAGCAGGGAAACACTGTTTTAAAACTATAGGTTTCTTGGCCGAAGAACTTCTCAGAGCCTTTAACAGGCTGTAGAGCTCTGTGCAATTCGGAGGGTGGGGATCGGTATCGAACATGCACTTCCCACACTTATTGAAGCAAGGAACCTTTTTAGTCATCTCAGGCTGCCATGACAAAATGCCACAGACCGAGTGGCTGCAACAACAGGGATTTATTTTCTACAGTTCTGGAAGCTTGAAGTCTAAGATCAAGGTGTTGGCAGGGTTGGTTTCTGATGAGACTTGTCTTCTTGGCTTGCAGACAGCTGCCTTTCGGTGTGTCCTCACATGGCATACATGGAGATGAGAGGGAGAGAGAGGGAGAGAGACAGAGAGAGACAGAAGAGTGCATGTGTGCTCTGGTGTCTCTTCTTCTTGGGTCCTATTGGATATTGGTCCTTTTGGATTAGGGTCCTATTATGACCTCATTTAACCAAATTACCTTCTTAAAGGCCTTATCTCTAAATACACTCACACTGGGGAGTTAGAGCTTCATTATATAAATTTTGGGGGACACAATTCAGTCATAACACCTTATTTCATGGGATCGGCTTTCTGCCAGACACACCTGGGGAAATGCAAATTTAATTTCCTTGAATTTGATCACAGGGGTATGGGGTGGGGGGTCGGGGCTGCCATCCATACCTGCCTGGATAAGGATGTCCTTGGTAGTGGCAGGAGAGGAGAAAGAGCATGTGGTGGATATTTTTTGAAGCTCTTTCTGTTAAAAGATAGAGTCTATTTTCTCTACCCCTGATCAGGGCTTTGGCCATGTGACTTACTTTAGTCAAGGGGACAGTAGGAAGTATGACACAAGCAGAGGCTTAGGAAGTGTTCGTGCATTGGGGCTTGGCTTCTCTAACTCTTTTTGAGCCCAGCTTCCAAATGAAGAAGTCCGGCATGCTGGATGCTGAGATTAGTGTGGCCCAGTTACCCTCATCACCCCAGCCAAATGCCAGATGTGTGAGTGGGGCCACCTGGGACCTGGACTGTCCAGCCCCCAGCCCATCTGCCTGCTGACTGCAGCCTCATAGACTAGTGGAAGAACCACACAGCTGAGCCCAGCCCAATTAATAATAATAATAATAATAATAATAGTTGCTTTAAACTACTCAAGTTTTGAGATGTTTTGTTAAACTGTAGTTAAGCCATCTCAGAAGAGACCTGCAAATAACACTGCTTTATATGGCATAGTCTTCTCAGAGTGCTTCTGTTTGTACCAAAGTTAGCCTGCTCAGTTCTATGGAAAAGTGGTCTTTGCCACCAGTCTTACTTTTAAAGTTTCTAGCCCCTTAAAGATGTCAGCATGATGACTATCAGGTGAAAAAAATCTTAAACTGATAACCCACAAAAATAAGATGTGAGTTTTATTAGGTCAGTCCCTAAAATTAGCCATAGATTGGCTACAGAGAAGTTGAAAACATGTTTTAAATGACAGAATGTGTTAAACATGTAAAAGCTGACCTATCTTGAATATTCTTGAATATTCTACTGGAAGGAGCTGGTGAAACACTGAGGTTTTCCTTGCAAAGTAATTTCCTTTTGAGAAATGGCACCATCTTCTGAAAATCAAACTGAAGTGACCGTCCTGGTGGTAGGGGAATGGGAGTGGGGAGAGCCAGGGATGTGGGGACAGCTCCCAGATGCCCTCCCAGCCTGACCTGGTTCTCTGCTGCCCCTCAGTGCTGGTTCTGTGGCATTGCAGGACAGTGCCACCCTTGATGCAGGCTCCTGGCTCTGTAGGCAGCTGGTCCCTCTCAGGGTCTGGGGCTTAGAACCAGATCCCATTGTACAGCTCGAGGAGGAGGTTTGTGTCTCATATCTCACCCTCATCCCGCCCCCCAAAAGCTACACACCACAAGGTGCCCAGTGACAGAATATGGATCATTAACAACCACTGCCTCCTATGGGGCAATTTTATTTTGGAGTCTGACTGACATCATATGATACACTGAAGGTCACCCATCCCCGTATCAAACGTGGGTTCTATATAATTCTATAAGAGTTGACTTGCACTGTAGTTGAAGGTTTTTTTTTGAAGGTCAAATACACATCACGTAAAACTTACCATTTTAATCATTTTAAAAATGTACACTCAGTAGCAGTAAGTACAGTCACAATGTAATATGAACATCACTACTATTTAGTCCCAGAACTTTTTCATCATCCCAAATGGCAACCTGTACTTATTAAGCAGTCATTGCAATTGATTTTTTGAGGTTACAAATTTTAGACATTTAAACAATTATTAACATTCATTATTAACATTTCTCAATCCAGGGATTACTTCTATTTTTATGTTTGGAGTCAATCTTTTTTTTTTTTTTTTAATACACACATCTTCTCACAGGACCTTAAGGTTTAGGCCTGTGCCTGGGGTGCCTGGGGTATAAGGAGACTGTGAGAGGCCCACCTCCCCCCATCTGTGCCTCACCAGGACCTACTGGGACTCTGGACCCTACTGCCTTCCCAGGCCTCCCTGCCCTCCACACTACCATCAGCTATTGATTCTTTTAAACATATGTGCACAGTATAACTATCTTTCTAAATTAGAAAAAGCATGACATGGTTATTATTGACAAGTTGAAGAGTATAGATGAGTATAAAGGAGCATAACCACCGTCTCTAATTCTACCATCTTGAGACAACCACTACTAACATTTAGGTGTCTTTTTTCCCACAATTCTTTTGTTTTTCTAGTCAAAGTTACCACCCAACTTACCTCAACCAATAAATACAAGATCTATTTTTATTTGCAAAATTGGAATCTCATTGTTTTAAAATTTTTCAGTTTGAAACTTTGCTTTTTTTACTTATTAAAAATGATATTTTGAGCAATTTCCTATATCCTTGAATATAATTTTAACAGCTTTATACATTGAAATATACATTTAAATGTAATATAATTTAAAATATGACTTTACGTTTGTATCTATCATATACACACACACCATACTTATTTGGCCAGTTGTCTATTATGGTATGTTTTTCAGTTCATTATCACTAGGTATAACTGCATAACAACATACCGCAACATCTTAGTAGCTCAGCCACAAAGGCTCATTTCTTGCCTATCTTATACTTCCTTCACAGGTTAGTTGGGACTTGGTTCCTTTTGGCTGTTGGTCAGGTGTAGCTGTAATTCTTCGTTCTAGAATATAAGCTAAAGGAACAGCCCCCACTGGACACATGTCGATCTTGTGGCAGAGGTCAAGAGCAAGTGAGCAGGCGGAAATAAGCACTATCTCTTCAAGTTCTGCTGGACACGCCACAGGTCATGTCTACACACATGCCACTGGCAAAGGCAGTCAAGGCCAAGGTCAGTGGGGCTAGGCAGATAGTCTTTCTTCAGGAGGCACTGCAAATCGCAGGGCAGTGGGTGAGATTGTGTAATCCCCTTTCAGGAAGGTAGAGTGAATAATTGGGAATAATGACACCATTGGCTACAGATTTTTCCATGTTTAAACTATTAAAGTGCTTTTCATGTCTCTTTTTTCATGGTATTAAATCTCATGTAATTTTTAAACTAAATTTTAACCAAGATTGCACAGGCACATGTTTTTAAAAGACAAATAATTCTTTTAGGCTTCTTTAAAAAAAAAAAAAGAAAGAAAAAAGAAAACAACAATTCCAAACGGCAGCTTCCTTCCAGCCAAATTCCCACACCTCAACCAATTAGAAAATAACTTTTCCCTAGTCTTAATATGTGCCAGGAACTATGCTAAATAATTTACCCAAATTGCCTCAACTTAATTTTTACAACCACCTCTGGAGAGAAACATATTATTTATCTCTCTAACAAAAAACTTGAGGCCGAAAAAGCGATTTCTTTGGTTTAAGAGGCCACTTGCCAGCAGGGGGCAGATTTGCGGTTGGAACCCAGTTACCCGACGCCTGAAACCCTGAAACCCGGGCGTCGAACGTCCGCACCAGCGGTTGTCAAAGTGCGGTCCTCGCCAGTAGTTCCCCCCTCGCCTGGGATCTCGTTGGGGATGCGCATTCTCGGGCCTCACCGCAGCAGCGCTGCTGGCTCAGAAACTCTGAAGTTGCAATCAGCTGTTAGGTGACTCCGACAGACAGTCCAGACCGACAACTGGGCTCCACCAGACAGCCTCACCTGTCCCCCAAGCCCCTCTTCCGCCTGCTTCAGTGACTACCTACTGGACGCAGGTGAGAGCCCATAGAGACACTACCCTTGTCCTTCCCAGCCTCAGTGGACCCCCCTCCCCCCACACCACCACCGACAGGCGCAGGACTACAGGTGACTAGCGAGAGGGCGGGAGTCCCCTCAATCACGGCGAATGGGCGTCCCTGGTCCGCAGCTGGAGAATCGGGTCGGGGGGAGGAACGTGAGTCAGAGGCGGGAAGGCCGCAGGTCAGAGGGGCTCTGCGCTAGAAGGGGAAGATCCTGGCGAGGAAGGCTTAGGGACGGGGTCCCAGGTCACGGGGAGGAAGGAGTACCGGGGGTCAAGTGGAAAACCCTTAGGACTGTTCCTTCCAGAAAGTTTCAAGGCAAGTGGGTCGTGCCCCTAGTGGAGCAACTTGGATACAGCAGGCCAGGTGACCTCCCCACTTCTCCCAGCCTGAAGCCAGGTGGCCTGTTCTGCTCCTGAGCGCCTGCTCCCTGGGGGCTTAGATGTCCGCTGGAGCCCCTGTTGGGTATGTGTGCCCTGGAGATGATGAAGGCCCTGTGCGGGAGGAAGTCTAGCACCTGCCAAGATGCAGACCCAGGGCCTGGCGAAGCCATGCGGGAACTGGGTTTGGAGCTGGGTCACTCAGAAGGGCAAAATCAGGATGGCACAGCCTGGGGGTGATGGTCTAGACTTCATCTAGATTTCTATCATTTGTTCAGGTCGTGTCACCCCACTTGGTGGCAGCGCCCATCCCTCTATGTCATCCCCATTCGTTTCATTTTGTTCTACAGGAGCCGTCCTGTGCAGCCGGGCTAACCACCCCCGACTTTCCATAGTCAGCCCCACTGGCTCTCCCTCTACCCGTGTCCTCTAAATCTGGACTTCTATTTGGTTTCTCAGTTCTCCTGGGACTTCCTGACCAGAGAAGGGAGGCTGACAATAACTAAGAATCAAACAATAAAGATCATTCCAGACTGTGATCAGTTCCACGAAGGCTATAAACAGGAGATTTAGTAGAAGGATTTTTGGGGTGGTGGCACGTCAAAGTGTGTGGTTGGAGCCCTGAAGGACAAAAAGGTGCCAGGCAAAGAGCCAGGAAAGGGAGTCCAAAGGGCACGTGCAAAGGCCCTGAGGTGGCACAGAGTGGTCTGGGGGTGCTCAGGAAATGGGAAGGGGAGCAGAGGTGGGCAAGGCTGGGCTGCAGGCTGAGTTAAACTTGGGATTATTCCAAGAGACTTGGGGAGGATTTTTCAGCAGGGCTGTGGCTTGGCCTGGTCTGATTTATGTGGGAGCTGGCAGCAGCCCTTTAATCAAGGGAATAAAGTTACCATCTTTAGTAATGGACCAAATCAGAACTGTGTGCTACCTCACAGAAAGCAATAAAAGGAACACATCCCCTTCCTAAGATATCCCCTCCCCAAACGGGCAACCTGAATCTATCACAAGGAAATATTAGACAAACCATAATTGAGAGAAATCCTACAAAACAACTGGCCTGTAATCTTAAAAAATGTCAAGGTCATGAAAGCCAAGGGAAGATGGAAGTACTGTTCTAGACTGGGACAACTGGCGGAACTGGCAAGGGTCTGAGGATTAGCTGGCGGCAATGGCTCACTCTGAGGTTCCGATGTTGATGGCTGCGCTGCGGTGACAGACGAGATTTCCGCCCGCAGGAAGTACACGCTACAGTATTTAGGGAGCCTGGGCTTCAGGTCAGCAACGTACTCTCAAATGGTTTAGGACAAAGAGTTCTTTGTACTATTCTTGCAAAATTTTTCTGGAATGTGTCTTGTCATTAAAAACTCCACATGTTCCTGGGAGCCTATAAGAATTATTATTTCATTCGCACGGCAATGGGCTAAGGATGGTCACCCCTATTTGATGGATGAGAGAAATGAGGCCCCACAGCTCACGCAGGCAGCTGGGGCACAGGGATCCAGCCAGGGCTGTGCTGTCTTTTAGGTCACTCAGTGAGGTGTGTGTTTAGTCAAGAACAGGGCTTTGCAGGAGGAGTGGGTGCGAATTGTGCTCCCTCCGCTGAGAATTGGGGCTGAACTGAAACAATATAGAAGCCTGGTTAGTGCCCACAGACCCCCGCTGGCGGGGGTGGGTGCTGCCCCCACATGGGGACCACTTGGGGGACGCAATCAGGGCCTAGGCTCTTGGCCAGAGGCCAGGATGGGGACCGTGGGGCAGAAGGCTAGGCGCCTGGCAGCGAAGGTTGGGCAGGAAAGTGAGCTGTGTTTGGCCCCTCATTCCTCACACTGGGCCTGGCAGAGAGTGTGACAATCAGGATGACAAAACGGTGGTGATATGGAGGTGGCCTCCAGTGCACTGGGGCATGGGACTGGCCGAGAGTGAGAGTGAGCACGTATCTGTGTCCAAGTTTCCCAAGCTGCCTTTGGAAGGCTCTGCCCAGACTAGGCCTGACCGTACTGATCATCTGAAGAAAGAAAGAGCTTGGCCAGAGATGAGTCACCAGAATTAAAGAAAGAATTGTGTATCTACACATATAATTATCATATGAGGAACAAATGTTGACTATTACAAAATTTTTTTTTAACTGAAAGCAGAAAGAATTACCTCCTCACTTCCCATTCTAGTCTATCCCTCAGAGACAACCGCTGTCAACTTCAGAATCAGGCCAGGATCACTCCCCAGGCTGTGGGCTGCACACTGGCCTCTGGCTGGCTGCTGCACAGACCCCAACTGGTTCTCCTCTCATCAGCTCTGTGAAGGGGATACAGGTCCCCATTCTACAGGTGAGGAAGCTGAGGTTGGAGAGGGAAGGGGTTTGCCCGAGGTCACACAAGCTGTCCACAGCCAAGTCCTTACTCTTGCTGCAGCCGCCCTCCTTCACCTCAGAGGAGGCCTCTGCCCCTTTCCTGTTCAGAAATGATGTCTGCTCTGGAAAAGAGCAGGGCCTGGAGCAGCATGGGGGCCGGGGTCCTCCCGGGGGTGCCTAGCGAGGCTAGGTCTGTCCCTGTGGCAGGGGCTCAGCCTGAGTAGTTCTGCCCGAGCAAAGTCCCACTTCGTCCCGTCCTTGTTTATAGCGCTTCCATACAAATAGACTTGAGAGCTTTCTGGGAACATGAGTGGCCGGAAGGCAGGGTCTTAGCAAGAAGACTACCCAAAGAAGGACAAGAACTGCCTCGGCCACTACAGATGCATGGGGCCTGGCCCCAGTGTGTAGCCTCTTTGTCCTTCAGTTTCTCTCTCTGCAGCCTGCTCTTCTGAGGGGATGAAGAAAGAAACCCCTCAGTTATTTTCTCTTGCTGCCTTGAAGAAAAATATTAACAATCACTCACTTCCTTTTGTTCAGAAATGTACCAGGTTTCTGAGACACACATCTATTCTCGTTTATTTGAAAAATAGTCATCGAGTGCCAGCTGAAAGCATTCATTTTATTCAGTCCTCACAATAACCTTATGAAGGAGGTCTGTCGTCATCCCCATTTTACAGATGAGGAAATTGGGGCATAGAACGACTAAGCAACGTGCCCCTCTACAGCCTTACAAAGATAATAAAACTTTTGTCTCGTCTCACAGCCTCTCAGAGCTGCACACACACAGGCTGTGACCCCTGGAAGGCACCAAGCCCCAGCTAGGGAACTCTTGAATTTTTACCAAAAGTTCTAGAGCAAACTGGTACCAACACCACTCCCTGGGGAAAAGCTCAGGGGTCGGCAGGGCGAGGAGGGGCTGTGGGGCTAGTCACATGCCTCAGGCCCGTGAGCCCTGCACACGCTCCAGAGCCTGGGAGGTACCATGACCAGCCCCCGGAGGGCCCAGCAGCCCTCCCTGGGCAGATCTGCTGTCGTGTGGAGTCTGCCCTTAGTGCCCTAGTCTGGGTAGACAAGCATCAGCCAAGCTCAGGAGATGAGGTATACACCCAGAACACCTGAGGGGTATTTACTCCAGGCCTCAGCCCTGAGGGGGTCCCTGGATGAACATGGCTCTGGGGACGCCACCTCAGGATGGAGGAGGGAGGGAGCAGGACGTCTCTGGGATCTGACGGAACATGCTACCATGGTGGTCTCAAGCCCAGGGCCCTCTGGACAGTGCTACAGCCACAATGGCCACTGGGCCTCTCCTTTTAGGGGGCTGCCTTTGGCCCCAGGTGGTCTTTGATGGCTGTTAATGCTGTGAGGGATGCAGCCAGCTGCAGGAATCCCTGACCTCATGGGACCTCATGGGTCCCCGCACTCATGGGAGCCAATCTGCCTCTGTCATTTCTGGGCTCTGAGCACCTCCAAAGGGTCCATGGGGGTGTCAGGTTGCTCAGAGTCTGTGCAAAGCCGTCAGCGTGGTGTACGTGAGTATGTTCCTGTGATGGGGGCGGAGGCTGACAACGCTCATCCCATGCTAAGTGCTGTCTGTGCCCCCATGGCAGGCTGTTTCCCAGCCATGCTGCCTGCCCCTCATCTGATGTGATACCAGCTCTGATCCTGAAGGGTCCACCAGGCTCCTTCATCTGGGGCTGAGTAGTTAACTCTCTGGGACACTCCAAGGTCCTTAACCCCAAGGACTTGGGAACCATCTGCACTCCCACACTGCCGTGACCTCCCTAGAGCTTTGTTTATACCCTGAGTTCCTGGGAAGGCAGGTCTGGCAGAGGCTCTGACAGTGACTCATGGGGAGAGATGTATGGCAGGGAAAGTCTAGGAGCACCAAGGCCCCACTTCCAGTTGTCACTAGATGGAGGTAATCTTACCTGACTTTCTCGAGTGCTGACCCGGCGCCAGCCTGTGCTAAATTTTGCGCTCCGACTCCTGCTGGCAGTGGAAAGGGTGGTTAGTCTGGTCCACAGGAAGGGGAACCGCTCAGGCACAGTGGCTGCGTCTCTTCCCACTCACACAGCTCACCAGCAGCCTTTCTGGGGCCCGGGGCTTCTCAAAGTATGATTCTGGGGCCTGGAGCTCTCTGGAAGCGTTTGTCAAAAACGAGGCTTTCTGGACCTCACCCAGACTAAGTGCATCAGACCCTGGGAAGAGGCTCAAGAGCCAGCATTTTAGTCTGTGGGGTCCCCGTTTCTAGGATCCTTAGCAAGTTCCTGATGAGATAACTTCCAGCGAAGAGCCGGCTGGAGGAGGGGGCAGAGCAGGGAAGGTGCCCCTTGCTGGGCTTTACATGCACACGGTTGGGGGAGCAGGAGGAGCCNAAGACGGGGCTGTGGGACGACGGACTGGAGGGAGAATGGCGGCTCCTGCGGCAGTCCTGGGAGGTGACGGGGACCTGGACTCAGGGTCTGGAGAACCCGAGGCGGCCAGGGGTGGAGACCGCTGTGCCGGGGCCTGGGGGAGGAAGAGGAACCCCCACGTGAAGCCTACGAGGCAGGATGCGACCCTTTGGGGCTCATTCACTTCCAGCGGCTGGTGGGATGTCCTTGGAGGCACGTGTGAAACGTGGGGCAGGAGGAGGTGGGGCCGAACGGACAGTGCGATCAGCGCGTTGTGCTAAAAGTCAGCGCGTCGCAGGGCGGGAGCAGCACGTGCGACCTCACCTCTCCGAGGCCGCGTTCTCACGTGCAGACTGGGTCGCTGTGAGGGTTCCGCGGGATAAAGTTGCTCCTGGCAGTGCCGGTCAAACCCTCGGGAGAACAACTGCTAAGGTTTGGGCGGGTGTTGGGAGAGGCCCCGGTGAGCGTCCAGGTCCAGCTGCGGGGCCCGCGGGCGGCCGGGCTGCGGGCGCGGCACTGCCCCCTGGTGGCGGACCCGGGCGCGGCGCCTCGGCGCCCGACGAGCGGGGAGACTGGGCGGGCTGCTGCTGCGCCGGCGGCGGTCGGTTGGCCAGTCCCACAGCCGGCTCGCTCCGGGCGCCGCGCCTGCGGGTCGGTGGGTCTCTGGACGTCGCCGGCGGGTGGGCTCTCGGCCTCTGGATCTCGCGGGCCGCAGACGGCATGGTAGGTGAGCGGGATGCCGGGTGGGCAAGGGCGCGACGGCTGCACCGGGCGCGGGCGGGGAGAGGCAGGAGGAGCGCGTGGGCTGGGTCTCTCCAGGGCAGTAGAGGTAGGAGGGCCTTGTTGGGGCGCCCTCTTCTCCGGGAGATCCGCAGTCTCCGGGTTATTTCTGTCTTATTGCAGGGCGCGCGCGCAGCGGGGCTGGGGACTCCGCGCGGCGACCCTTCCCGGCGCCTCCAGACGGCTCATCCCCAAGCTTCCCTCCCGTGGCTCCCGCACCAGCGCGGGTGGGGGTGCAGACGGGGGTGAGAGGCACGTCTGAGAGGATGAAAATGCGCCCGGATGCTAAAATGCGGGGATCAGGTGTGAGAGAGGCGGGGAGGCTAGGGCGGACTTCTGCGTAGAGGCTTTGGAGAGGAGGAAGTTAGTCGGGGTGTAAGAGATTGAAGAATGGAAAAGAATGCTGGACGGCGGGTGCGCAGGTACAGGGGCCACGGGGCTGAAGGAACAGGGAGAGGATCCAGGAACCGAGCTTGAAAATCCGTGTTGCTCGGAGGAAAGGAGTGATGGTGGGCTTGGGGAACAGGCTCAGGAGGACAGTTCGGGGCTGCTCGCCGAGGGCGGCTGCCGGAGGCATCCGAACCCCGTCCAGCCCCTGCGCCCTGTCCCTGGACTGCCCTTCCGTTCCCACACGGGGAGTAAGGATCATGTACTGAAACGGAGCCCCTGAAATGTGCCAGGCACGCTCCTGAGAACTGTACGTGTGTTCTCTTGTTTAATCTAAACCGAGACTATGAGGCGGGCTCTCTCTCCACACCGCCATTTCACAGATGAGGAGACTGAGGCACAGTAAGGGGAGGTCACAGCTAGAGCGTGGCAGAGCTGGCATTTGACAACGGGCCAATCTGTTTAGCCCAATGGCCTGGGTCCTTAACCACTGTATCCAGTGGACAGGCAGAGATAGGAAGCCAGAGAGGACAGGGAACCCCAGAACTGGCATTATCGAGAGTGTCAAATATTTAAATTTCAAATATTTCAGGTGATGGAAAACAAGAAAGGAGAACCAACCGGCTTTGGGGTCAGCGTTACAGGTTTCAGCCCTTTCGCTCCCTCACTTGATCCCCGCAGTGACTCAGTCCCCTTCTGCGCGTCAGGCAGGCCTCGCATTCACATCTTTCAGGGATTAAACTCCCTGGATTCTTATAGTAAGGAAACAGCCACAGACAGGTTACCAGGCAAATGGTCCTACAGCCTGGATTTGAAGCCAGACAGGTGCTTCCAGAGCCCTTGTCCTTAAAGACCACGTGAGGCTGCAGTGGTACCCATTTCACGCATGCCCAGACTGAGTGCCTTTCCCACAGTCCATGACTGGAAGGGCGGAGAGATCCACCGGGAGACGGATGATGGCAAAGCCCCTGCTCGAGAGGATTCGTCATTCAAAGGTTTAAATAGATCGCAAAACTTAAAATGGTAGTCCACGTTTTATCATTTTTAAGATGCACGTTTTTACATCGCTGAAGTTGTAACGCATCTTATGATGGATGACAGAGTTTTTCTTTCTTGGGGCTACATTAAATAATAATCTCTTTGGTGTCGATGGCACCTTTGGTTTGATGAATTACGACAGAGTCAGGGTTCCCTGAGTGACTTTTCTGGGTGTTTCCTCCTTCCGTTCCACAGGCTCCTCTCTGCCTCAATTGTTCCATCTTCCCTGGAGACATGTCCCCAAGGGATGCGAGGAGTCCAGTGCTCTGCAATGGCAGTAGGGCCTTGGGGCTCTTTGACCCTGAGGATTTGAACCTGACTGACGAGCAGCTGAGACTCAAGTACCTGGGGCCCCAGCAGATGGAGCTGTTCGTGCCCATCTGTGTCACATACCTGCTGATCTTCATGGTGGGCGCCGTGGGCAACGGGCTGACCTGCACAGTCATCTTGTGCCACAAGGCCATGCGCACGCCCACCAACTACTACCTGTTCAGCCTGGCGGTGTCGGACCTGCTGGTGCTGCTGGTGGGCCTGCCCCTGGAGCTGTATGAGATGTGGCGTAACTACCCCTTCCTGCTGGGCGCCGGCGGCTGCTTCTTCCGCACGCTGCTCTTTGAGACAGTCTGCCTGGCCTCCGTGCTCAATGTCACTGCCCTGAGCGTGGAGCGCTACGTGGCTGTGGTGCACCCGCTGCAGGCCAGATCCGTGGTGACTCGGACCCACGTGCGTCGCGTGCTAGGGGCCGTCTGGGGCCTGGCCGTGCTCTGCTCTCTGCCCAACTCCAGCCTGCACGGCATCCAGCAGCTGGACCTGCCCTGCCGGGGCACGGTGCCCGGCTCGGCTGTGTGCACCCTGGTCCGCCCACGGGCCCTCTACAACCTGGTCGTGCAGACCACCACTCTGCTCTTCTTCTGCCTACCCATGGCCACCATCAGCGTGCTCTACCTGCTCATCGGGCTGCGGCTGCGGCACGAGAAGCTACTGCTGCTCAGGCAGGGGGCCAAGAGCAGGGCCAGGGCCAGCGACAGCCGCAGGCTCCGGCGCCTGCAGGATAGGAGTCGGAGGCAGGTGACCAAGATGCTGTGTAAGTGCTGCTGCTGGAAAGAGGGGTTGAAGTCGGCACTGAGGATGAGGCTGGGGCTTCCAGGGCCTGGGGGAAGGGGCCGAGTGTCTGGGTTTATGAGGGAGGCTGAGTGTGAGGTTGGAGTCACACCCCACCCTCCGCCTTGTGTTTGTGTGTGCATGCATACGGGGGTACTCTTTTCAATAACTCTTCGAGAAACTCACACCAAAGATAAACGTTAATGGCCCATGGCGGGATCAGCTACATAATGTGTGAGGCCCAGTGCAAAATAAAAATTCAGATTCCTTGTTCAAAAATTATTAAGAATGTCAAGATAGCAATAGTAGAGCGTTAAGCCAAGCCCAGGACCCTTCTAGTCTTGGCGCCCTATGCAGATGCACAGCTGGCACATCCATGAAGCCAGCACTGGCTCACAGCACCAAACCATAAACAGGGCGTGGACACGGGGCTTTGCTCCGGGATGACAGAGCTATTCGTGAGATCTAGACCCTCCAGCTCTCTCATCTTGGCTTCTAGACTTGTCTTGGCTCTGTCCTTCCCAACTGCAGTCTGGGAGGCATGGCCACGGGGAACACAGTTCTGTTCTCCTGAGGAAGGAACTGCCCCCTTTTCTTATTGGCTATGGAGAAGTTCCAGGGAAGGATTGTCATTGGTGGGGTTAGGTCATGGCCCGTCCCCAGGCCAGAGTGGCAGGATGCTAAAGTGAGCAGCCCCCTTGGAACCACCTGGTGGGATCAGGGGGAGCAAAGCTTCCAAAAGAAGGAAAGACAGTGCTTAGAGAGGCAAGAAAATGAATTCCTTCCGTCTATGTCTGCAGTGCCCTGGGAACCACGGCAGTGACCGTTGTCTAAAAGAGACTTGTCAGGAGGCGCATTTGTGAGGCTTGGTGTGGAGAGTGTCGGAGAATCAGGTGTGGATTGGGCCTGGCCAGGGCATGTCCAACTGGGTCAAGGTTCTGAATCTTACTGTGGCCGAGACCTGGTTCTTTTTCCGAAGCAGTGGCCCTGGGGAAGCAGGGCAAACTGATACTAAGCCAAGCGTTGATTCCCCCCCCATCCCGCCCCACATGCGCAGGGCCTGACGCAGGTAGGTGAGGTGAGCCGGGGCAGGATGGGGCTGGTGAGGCCTTGTTCAAAGCCCTGGTAGTATTGCCAGCTGGAAACTGGCCCGTTCTCAGAGAGAGACCCAGTCCTCTTGCCCCTCAGGAACAAGGTCCCAGAGTGTGGCATCACTCTCAGCCCCCAAGATGGGACAGACCCCGGAGTTCTACTTGCCTCCCAGCTCTGCGCTGTGAAGCCTGCACTGCAGACCAGCTTGCCCCGGCCAGCCCTGCCCCTGCCTCCTACTCCCCCATCCCACGGGGTCCGAGTCTGCTCAGCTGGGATGGCTGTCACCCTGGGCAGTGGGTGTTTCCTTAAGGCTGCCTTGCTTGCTGACCTAGGGCTCTGACTTCCCCCCTTCCTTCCTCCCCCACCTTCACTTTCTGAAGGCCCACTGTGCACCAGGCTGTGTGCTGGTGACATTGGAATCTGGGATTATGAGAAAAACCACACCGGCACGTGATGGGAAAGACTCTGCAAGGGAAGGATATTGAGTGAAACACGAGAAACAAGAAACAGACAATTAAGGCAGACGTGGTGACAGAGACCCAAGAAGGGCGTGGCTGGTTCAGACCAGTGATGGAGGGAAGCTCTGGAGAAAGAGCGAGGGCTTGGCCAGCCTGTCCCATCTTTTGCTGGGGCGTGGAGGTGGGGGCTCTCAAGTAATGGGGAGTCAGCACGGGGCAGGGTGTTCAGCAGGGCCTCGGAGAGCTGGCAGCTGGGTTGGGGAGGCTTCTGAGCCAAGGCAGGCAAATGTGGGGTGCGCGTGTTCGTCTCGATCTCTTTGGCCCCATAACCTCCCTTCTACTGCTGCTTAGACATGGGCCCTGCTTCTCTCTGCTTACGCATCAGCAAGCATGGCCTCCAAGTGGGCACCCAGAGTGGCCCTTAACCCCGTAGTCTGTGTCACACTGGGCCTCATCAGCCACAGCTAAGAGTCACCCAGTTCCAAGTTCCATGGTGTGACAATCAGGCTGGGCCAGCTGGGCTCAGGGGTCTATACCTGGCCCAGCCAGCCGTGGCCGGGGACAGGGCGGAGGTCTGCTGTCCAGTCAGTGACAATGGCGAGAGCTGCTGCTCTAAAAGGGCTGTGTCCAGGGCGGGCAAACTTCCAGAAACTTTAAGATGGACAATGGGCACGAGTGGCCTGTGGGACAGGAGAGGACGTGAGGACGGGCGGACCAAGCTGAGGCAGGGAAGGCAGTTGAGAGGGCCCTGGCGGACGCCCGGTCTCCCTTCTCTTTCCCGCAGTTGCACTGGTCGTGGTGTTTGCCACCTGCTGGGCCCCGTTCCACATCGACCGCCTCATGTGGAGCTTCGTGTCCCACTGGACCGAGGGCCTGCACCTGGCCTTCCAGTACGTGCATGTCATCTCCGGCATCTTCTTCTATCTCAGCTCAGCTGCCAACCCTGTGCTCTACAGCCTCATGTCCAGCCGCTTCCGGGACAGCTTCTGGGAAGCCCTGTGCTTGGGGACCCGGGGCCACCACTGCAGACCCTGCCGCAGCTCCCGCCGCCTCAGCAAGGTGACCACAGGCAGCACTCTCTGTGATGTGGGCTCCCCGGGCAACAGGGCCCACCCTCTGGCTGAGAATGGTGATCCAGAGGGGCGGCAAGAGACTGACCCTGTCTGAGAGGGGCCTCGAAGCAGCTCCATCTGCCCCCCTCGGAGGGGATGTCTTCATACCCTTTGTGCCCTGTCCCCACTTCTGTCACCTCAGTGACTCCTGTCCCTGCCGCGTTCCTGAAGGGATGTAAGTTGGCCATCTGCCCTCCAGGCCCCAGTCCCTCCCTGTTTTAGCATCACGATCAGACTCCCCCACCCCCGCCACCAGTTTCTGAAGTGTTTTCGTGGGGCCTTACCATTTCTTTAGTTTCTGCATGTTCTGGCCCATTCTGTCCCTCTTCAGCTCCTGGGCTGCACCTGGGACCCTCCTCGGACCCGACCCTTCCCTGGCCCCCCCGCTCAGCTTATTCTGCTCCGGGATCTTCGCCTGGCAGTGCTGCTGGTAGCAGGGGCGCCAGGGTTCAGGGGTGCCAGGGGGCCAGGAGACCTGGCTCCAGTATCAGCCCTGCCGCCACCTTGCCGTGTGGCATTAAGCAAATCACCTCACCTTTCCAGGACTCTGTCCCCTCTTTGCAAAATGAAAGGGGGGCCTTGACATTCTGAGTGTCACACTTTGGCACTTTAGCTGTGGTTTTCTGTGCGTGTGCATAAGTCACGGCTGTAACCAAACCAACAGATACTCTCAGATTACCTGGGCGGAAATTACTCTGTCTACACCCGCACCACCCCCAACCCCCGACTCCCTCCCTGACCTCCATGTGCACCACACCCCCACCTGTAGACTGGTTTGCACGACAATGTGAACATACTTAAAAATACATTGAATTGTACGTTTAAGGGTAAGATGGTAAATATTATGTCATGTGTACTTTTACCTCAATTTTTTAAAAGAAAGGGTTAAATCTAAAGGAAAAGAAATAAACCACCCACAAGTTACTCCCCAGAGGTAACCAAGAAGTGTACATAAGACAGGACGGGGTGGGGGGCTTCTTCGGAGAAAGGAGCTTGCAAGAGGCTGTGTAGAGCTGTGAGCGCCCAGTGTCGCCTCTGAAATGAGCTCCCAGGGAGCCTCAGGGTGGTGTGCGGCCAGACCCTGAACTTCAGCCTGGAGCCTGCGGTTCTTCCCAAAGACAAACTGTGGATCCCCGGGGGCCTCTCTTGAATGACAAGATGACTTATGCTCCTGAGGAACTTGGGTCAGTGTGTATTTACGAAGGGCCTAGTACTGCAGGGAAATGCCGGGCAGACGGGGGAAGGCGGGGGAGGGAGTTATCAGAAGACTCCTTAGTGTACACTTGATGTATTCTCTCCATTGTCTCCACAGCATGTCAGTGGATAGGTCCCATTTGTCACAGGTCACTGCTTACCCTGGAAAATGGAAACAGTGGCTCTGGGCTCAGCCCTTGAGGAAAACGGATGGAGGTGGAAGGGGCAGCCAGCAAGATGGCTGTCTCCCAGGAGGGCCACCTCTGCAGCTGACTCTCCTGCCTTGCTCCGCGTGGGGGCAGCGTTACCCTGGGTGCCCAGTGCTATGCTCAGGCCAGGAGTCCTTGACTCTTTGTAAATGTCTGGCTCATCTGGGGCTCCTGTCACGCACATCCCTCCTCCTCTCACGTTCGAGATTTTGGGCCCTCTCTTCTCTCTGTCTGCTCCGCTCCTGCCATTAGCCCGTGTGACATCGAATCCATGTGGATGACCCGCTCTTGCCCTGGCATCAGCTCCTGATCTTGCCTAAGACCTCTCCTTAACCCTCGCTCCCAGGACCTCCAGGGTTACTTCCATTTCGGGAAGCGTGAACGCGATCGTGACTGTCTGCTTCCTGCTCTCAGATTCTGTTGTCCCCGTGATGAATTATTCTTCAGGCTCGTCTGGTCTTCTGAGTTCCTGACTGTTTTGATTTCTCCCAAACCATCAGCTTCCTCCGACCTTCACTTCCTCTCTGATGGGTCATAGATCCCACGGTCACAGATCACACGATCCTCTCTGCTAGTATTTCTGAGGGTCAAGGTGAACATACTGGAATCCCCCTTTCCTTCTCAGACAAAAAAAGATTATTTTCTTCGGCAGTTCAAAGCCCAAGATAAGTCTCATCAAACAAAGCTGCATTTGCCCACCCTTCCTTCTATTAAGTATCTGCTCAGGAAATGTAAAGCACATAGCACTTCACGTCCATCCTTATGCAGTCAGACAGTATTTCCAAACCAGTCCCGGTATCTCATTTCGTACACTTCCCAGGGTCTCCCCTCTCCCATTCTTGTTTCCTAACGGATCCGCCAAGCTTTCTTGTAGAGAGGAGTTGCCTTGTTTTGCGGGGGAGCGGGGCTCCCTAGTGTTTGAACTCCTTTTCCTTTAGAGGGGAATCCTTCAGTGTGTGACTCTTGGTGGGAGACCAAGCCCAGTCTACAGAATCCAGACGGGGTCCAGACACTCTCCACTGCTGGTCCATGACTTGCACACAGCCAGCCGGCTGACCTGGAATGGGACTCCTACCAGGAGCAAGTGATACTGAGACCTACGACAACAGGGGTGGACGTGTCCAGGCTGTTCTAACAGCAGCACCCTGTCCAGGCCGCTGCTGGGGCTCCTGCTGCCCATCCTCTCTTGGTTTCTGCCCGTGTTCTCTGTCAGCTTTTCCAGTCTTCCTGGTGACTCCGAGTTACTGAGAGCCTTTCAACAGATTCCTTTTCTGCTTGACCTGGCCAGAGTCATTTGCTGTTGTCTGCAATCGAGAATCTTAACATATCCATCCATCCACTGGTGTGAAGACTACATATTCCGTTTGTTCTACTAGTGGTTATCTTTACACATTTCTAAGATAAGCAGATAGTGTCATTATTTTTTAAATCCCAAAGTACAATCTGTAATACTTAATAATCATTTTCATTCTCTCTCTCATTCTGTTTTTAACACTCTTTTTTTTAAGAGGCAAGAAAGATGGGAACAGAGATTTAAAGAATTTGATCTTAGAAACATATTTACATTTTTCTAACAGTCTAACCCTCTTCAGCACAAGAAGAGAACTGGAATGTGCTTCTCCTGACAAAGCAATAGGGTGTAGAGGTGGTGAGCAAGGACTCCAGAGTCAGGCTGCTCGGGTCTGAACCTGGCTCGGCCACTAATTACTCTTAAAAGTCAGAATGGCTTTCGGCCACAGTTAGACCCTACTAGAAGGGTCAGGATGGCTTTAGGCCACAGTTAGACCCTACTAGAAAGTACTGACTTTATTTTTAGGTGAGGCAACCCTTGGTTGACCTCACAGATTGCAAGGACCTTGTCAGCTTGCAATCCCTTATTTTTAAATTTGTTTACACCTACAGCACCTGGTCTTTCTAGGTGGTCTCCCATCCAAGTACTAAACAGGCCTAGACTCTGCTTAACTTCCGAGATCAGACGGGATCAGGCTTGTTCAGGGTAGCATGGCTGTAGACCTGACATTTTTAAATAAAGTGTAGCCTTGTACCTGCACACATACATGTGAGAGACTCAGCGGCCAACACGGACAGCAGCATCCTTCCACGGTGCCCAGGTCCCCAAATCTACAAGGTTTAGTCTGAGGATGGTAGTTATTCTCTAAGGTAATGTCCCTTTGTGTGGGTGTGGCCTCTTTAAATGCAACACCCGAGCCTCACCGTTTTCCCTTTCAGCACAGGGCAGGGCAGGACAATTAGGAGCTGTTCAGGAACAGAGGCCAAGGCCCAGGTTGGGGACAGTGGGAATTCAGGGAAGGCTATACCTGGTAGGTAAGAGTGTGAGAGTACCCTGGCTCGGGAGAGGTGGCCACAGGCTGGGGCTGGACTGGGGGGACTGGAAGCTGCTACCAGAGTATCTGGGATCTTTTGATCTAACATTCAAGTATTTTCATCAACTCTAAACAACGTGGACATCATTCATTCAGCTAACATCTACTGAGCACCATGTGCCACACACTGTACGAGGCTGGGACGGGTGTGTACAAATGTAAGAGCTCTGACAGCTGGAATTCTGGAGGCACAGAAGAAAGGGACCTGCCCCAGTGGAAGGAAGGCTTCCAGGAGGAGGTGATGCTGCTTAAGACCCAAAGTCTTGGGAGAAGGGGTCTGACTGGCTGCGAAGCTTTGGCCAGGGGAGGGTGGAGCATCTTGATGACAGTTCCTCCACAACTGAGTCCAGGGGAGGAGAGCAGAGACCCTAAAGGGAACGAAGGCTGCCAGGAGGAGGGGACACTGGACAGGCAAAAACGAAGCAAAGCAGGCTGTGGTCTGGGTCCACTGTCCTGGTCCTCTGGACTCCCCTGGATGCCCTTCCCAAAGTTTGGATCTGAAACCTGCCCTCCAGTCGTTTCCCTGTCTCACCTTCATTAAATACGTGTAGGCAGGATTTCTTTTCTTTCCATTTTAGCAAATTCGAAAAACATTAAATACACAAAGTGAAAATAATGACTTCTATTCCTAACACCTAAATTAACCACTGCTAACATTTTGGCAATCTGATTCCTATTATTTCCCCATACATATCCCCTCCCCCCATTGGTGAATAATGAAATGTCTTCAATAATTTGCTTTATAAGACAACTGCCTAGAACCAACTGGTAGAAGGTCGCAGGTTATAATGGATGGATGATGCGGACAGCGCTCAAAGCATCTGATCAATTTTAACATCACTAAAAGTGGACTAGATGTTACGTGCCTTCTGGAGGGATGAAACAGAAGTACCAGCACCGACCATGAAATCTTCTTGCAAAAAAACTAAACCTGTATCTAAAGAAGACTCTAGATCTAACTACCAGTTTACAAGAACACTGACGATGGAAGGATATATTCAAAACACCCCAAAGATATTAGCCAAATCCAGAATAAGGACAAATTCTAGAGGACAAATAACTTGGTTTCTTCAACAAGAAAATAGCACTTAAAGGGGGTTCTTTATTATAGATTTAAACAGATTTAAGACATTTCAACCAAATGTAATGTGTGGAAATTTTTGAACCCTAATTCAAA
The DNA here is from genome assembly GCF_902729225.1 of Pteropus medius. Taxonomy (NCBI): domain Eukaryota; kingdom Metazoa; phylum Chordata; class Mammalia; order Chiroptera; family Pteropodidae; genus Pteropus; species Pteropus medius. Next base: position 1,377,686 of record NW_024354875.1, read on the forward strand.
CAAAACAACAGTGAAAAGATGTTTTTGAGACAGAGGATTGAATACAGACTAGATACTAGATGGTATCGAGACTAATATCCTGTAGGGGTACATAATGAAGTGTTGACAGGCAAAATGATAAGATGCTTAAGATTCACATTAAAAACTCAAGCAAAAAAAGAAAAAAAAGGGAGAGGAAAAAAGTGGAGCAGGGAATAACTGAAAAAAGGATGGCAAAAATATTGAAATTTTGAAGCTGGGTGATAGGTAAAAAGGGATTTATTTTTTTATTCTCTATTGAAGGTATATTCAAAAATGTCCATAATAAAATATTCAAAAAGTTTGTAATAATAAAGATTCACATATTTGTCTCTCCATCAGTGACTGCTTCTCTAGCTTAAATACCTAGAAGTGGAATTCCTAAATGTAAGGAATAAGAATTTTTACCTCGACTGGAAATTACCAAATTTCTCTCCAGGTGTTTGTAATGAGGGAGTTCAGGACACATTACCCTCAAATACGGCTCCTTGGCATAGTGAATGTTTTAAGCTGAAGGAATTTGGGAAATGGCAGGTGTAGGAAGGACTTTCTGACCTTCCCCTGAAGCAGGTCATGAGACCCTCATGTGAGAGGTGTCCCTGTATAAGTGGAAGAAAGAGACATCTTTATCTGCAAGACACTGAGAGGCATCTGAATAAACAGGCATCGCGGTTCCCACTGTTTACTACACTTAGCTCATGCCCCTTTCCATCCCATCATATTTTCCACAACTCTCGACTCTTCATCAAACTTAGAAAAACACTTCAGTTTAACCACTTCTTCGGGCCTTCGTTTCCCCACGAAAGCTCTCATGTCACATAAAACATATTCTATGTTTTTATGTTTTCCTCTTGTTAATCTGTCTTTTGTTACAGGGGCCCTACCCTAGAAATTAAAAGGATAGAGGAAAACGATATAGTTCCTCCTCTACAGTATAACAATTTGTAGTTTTACCAGGATTTTCCCTAAAATCCTGAAACACTTGTTTGATGTTTTAATTTGTTAATCAATGAATACAAAAACAGTATCTTATTTTAAAAATTTTATTTCCCTAATGATTGTAGAGCATTTCTTCGTATTTTTATGTGCTAAATTTCTTCTGAAAATTGCTGTTCAAATCCTTGGCCCATTTTTCTATTTGTCTTTTTCTTATTGTAGTTCCTTCATAATCTGATATTTTTGTTGTTACAAATATTTCTTCCCAAATTGTTCCTTATCAATTTTTTAAAAAGAGACTCTCCCATCCACAAATTTTAAATTGTAAAGGGGTCAAACATGTCTTAATTTCATGTATGGATTTTGCTCCAGATACCTCAAGAATGACATTCATATCTTATTACTGATTTTAATAAAAATGCTTAATTTTTGTAATTGTTTATTTCACATTTTTACAGATAAGCTTTGTCTAAAACATTATGTTTTTCGTCTGTTAGTTTGACATATTTCCTTACCTTGAAATATCCTTGTATTCCAGAGATAAGTCCTACTTGGTCAATATTCTTCTACTATATTACTTGATTCAACCTGCTAATATTTTATTTGAACCTTGAACCTTGCTTCTTTGTTCATAAGTGAAATGGTTGGAGTTTTTTAGTTGTCCTTGATCAGTTTTCTTAAAAAATTAGGCGGGTCTTGTAAGTTAGGTAAAAGTATTTGGTGAGGTACTAAATCTAAAATATGTAGGTAGATCGTTCTTCCTAATTCTCCTTCCTCCCCAGTTTGGGACTTTCAGAAGCTAGGCCCAGGGCAGGGCCCCTTACTCAGGACTAACCTTGCCCACTCCCCAAAACACACATATTCCAAAGCGCCCTTTTTCAAACCCCAATGTGGGGATAATTCCTAGGATTATCCTACTGTTGGGTCTACTGGTGCTAATGGTCAGAGCATGTTAATGATTTAACTCAAATACAACTAAGAGACAGTATTAAGTCACTGAGGATGAAAATCAGTAGCCCTGGACGAGTGCCTTAACCTCCGTGAGCCTCAATTTCCTTAAATGTCAAAACTACTAATATATAATTTACAAGTTTGAGAAGTCCACGATAAAAGGTACGAAAAAGCTACCAGTACAGTGCCTGACACAAAACAGGTATTAATGAGTTTTAGCTATAACCATGACGCTATCGCTAACTGCTTCGATGACACCTTGAAAAGCGGGTGGGCAGCGGGCCGAATCTTTTGGTCCCACCGCCTGCGGTTCGGGTCTCCTTGTAGGGTGAAAATGGCGGTAGTACTAACACGTACCCCACTGAGGGGCGACGGCCTAACCGGATTAACGGCGGTGAGCGCCAGGAACCTACCCTGGCTCGCGAGCCCACAATTAATGGCTGTTTTTATGACCGCTGTTTACTTTCTACCGCCCCACGGGTAGGAGAGCGACGGGCTGTGTGACCGACGACCCTGAACTTGGAGGGGCCTGCGCCTCCTCCCGGGCCAACCTGAGGCGAACGATGGGCCACCGGGGCGGAACACAACGGCGGAAAGTCGCCGCAAGCGCCGCGCCTCCGGGACGGAAACGCCTGCCCTGCGCCCAGGAGTAGCACGTGCGGAGCCCGCTCGAGGCCCCGCCTCCTCTCTGGGGTCGCGGCTCGGGATTGGCCCAGAGGCGGCGCGGGCTCTGATTGGCCGAAGGAGCGACGGGGTGACTTCGCCTTCCGGGCTGTGTTCCGCCGGGGTCGCGACCCTTGGGCGGCTACTTGTGGGGTGCTACTCGTCTGCGGGCGCCCCCAGGCCGCTGCGAGTTCCTCCCAGCGGCGTCCAGGCCGCGCCTGCAGCGCGCGGTGGCCCGCGGGTGGGCGGGGCCCTGCACCGGCGGTGCCTTTAAAGGAGGACTCGTCAGAGCCGAGACTGCGGAGTAACGTGGTTGTGTCTTGAGGCTCGTATGTGTTGTAAATGTCGGTGGGGTCAGAGAGGGAAGCTCCTCCAGTTAACACTGAATTCTTAGTGTGGAAAGGTGAAGACACTTGAGTCGTAGGTGTCTTCTTTCCTTACCGGGCCAAAGGGCCTTTATTTTGGCCCTGTGTGCTTCCATTTGAGCAGTCGGTTGTGGAATTAAAAAAAA
>NW_024354875.1:1380857-1437706 GCF_902729225.1 Pteropus medius
TTTTTTAACCTTGAAGAGTTTCCATTTCTAAATCGTGGCAAGAGAGAATGTATGAGAGATCTGACCTACAAACATATACCAAAAATTACCCTTTTTTGTATGTTTTGTTATTCACTAGTGAGAGTAAAAGATTCCAAATGAAAATAACTTTAGGATGAGGCCTAACACGAATTTATTACAAATGGAAATTTACTGCAAATACTAGAGGCAAAACGTGCCTAGCATGGAATGTTGAAGGCCCTGTGATGTACCTAATATTCTTGTCCATTTTAAGCAGGAAAAAAAATCAAGGTGAAGAAAATGAGTCTTTCCCTGAAAGAGATAGAAGATGGGGAAAATGAGATGTCAGAAGATAAGGACAATGGCAGTAGAGATGAGGTAATCATATATACAGCAGGTAGCAAAATAATTTATTGTTAATCAAAATCCAGAGTAAAGCGGTTAAACTGCATTGTCTAATCACAAAAGTGGTATTGTGAACATTTTCAGTCTAGTTAGAAGCCCACCGTAAACTTGATACCAAAATCTGACAAGGTCATTTTTAGAAAAGAAAATTACAGACCTCTTCATGAGCACAAATGCAGAAATTCCAAACAGCATATTACCAAACCGGGTATCAGTGTTACGTAAAAAGAATAATACATCCATGACTAAGTGCGGTTTATTTTTGAGAATGCAGAAGTGTTTTTTTTTTTTTGTTTAAAAAGTGACATTGGTTGCCTGGAATTACAGGTTTGAAAGAAGATCTCTTGATTCTTAAAATTACTTCATTAAGTTCCATTCCTTTGGGTGCCTGCCAAACCATATGTTTCTATATTTATTCTTTACACAAATATTTAGGTCCCTGCTACGTTCTGCATCTGGCTGGGAGCCTCTGCATTAGTATTTGAATATAGATTGGTTTAAGCTGAGTCCTAAAAAAATGGAGGTGGATGAACGGGTACATAGCTAATGAATACTGGAGGCTTCATATGTGCAGCCACTGTGCTGGGGCTTTACGCATTATCTCATGTCACCCTCACAGTGACCATATTAGGTAGGCATCATTAGCTCCAGTTTATAGATGGGAAAACAGATTTAGCCATTAACTAACTTGCTCATGGTATCACAACTAATAAGTGACCAGAGCTTGGATTATACATGGTTCTCTCCAATCCAAAGCTCCTGCTCTTTTCTGGTTTATTTTTCGGTCTTTCCCCAAGCAATGTGTTTTGAGAGGCAGATAGCATGTGTTTATTGTCCACTTTGAGCAGCTAGTTGTATAATAGAAACTTTCTTCAACCCTATTCAGTCTAGTAGTTGTCCTAATCAATCAAAAGTAAGTTATCCATACACATCTTTTATATTAATTTAAAATGTGTTTAATATGTATTCATGTGCCAATGTATTGATCCACTAAAGCTTTGTTTCCGACTTCGGGTTCACTGTTGGAGAAGCTTATCCTCCCTGTATAAAGTAAACCTATGCTTCATCTTCCAAAATTTAAAGTTTGTGTCTTTAAAGCAAAGCAAAACTTTTAAAACCCTAGTAAAACAATTTGAATACAGACTCCTGTATTGTTATGTTTTTTTCTCACTCTTTTATGGTTGACTAAAGTTAAGCTTTATCAAGTATGTCCAAAGCCTTCAGCTTTGTTTTTGTAGATTCAGTAACTCTTTGTATTCATTTGCTCGGTTTATATAATGTTTATTATATAACTGAACCTGTAGATAAAACAGTCATATTCAGGTTTGCAAACAGACACAACCAATGCTTATTAAGGATACAGCTCAGCTTATGACCGAGTGTCCTCGGAGTACTGCAGAGTCGCCTGGTAGCCGCACGTTTGGCATTCCACAGCCATCAAGTTTGTAAGTCCTGTTCTGACGTGAGACTGTCGCTTAATCCACCCATAGACAGTGGGCGTGGTTAGTAGGCATAGTTAAGAGAGCGTCTACTGTGCTGTGATGGTCACCATATTCGGCATTAGCCTTCTCTACCGGTCAGAGCCACAGAGTTCTTGGTGAACGCACCTTTTGTTTTGGAGCCCAGACTGTGTTAGCTTGGAGGAAAACAGGAGTTGTCATAACATTATATTTTCCTTAAGCTGAAATGCATGTGGTAGGGTTCTAGACTGTCCACATCGGTAACCCTTGGTCATCCCTCTTTAAAATGTGGTGCCTGTAACCATTTACTCTGACTGAGGCAGCATATAGTAGTATTATCACACATTAATTTTTAGGGTAGCCTAAAATTTAGTAAAATTTAATATCCTAATGTTGGCTCATCAAAATTGTTTAATTCAAACTCTAGTCTCTTTTACATGCCTTCCCTGATTTCACATTATTCTCGTGCTGGATGAACTGGTCCCTCATCTGTTGGCCCATAACTTTTCTTTATAACCAGTAAAGCTAATTGCAGCATATTATAGTTACTTATCTTTTCCCGTGAGGTGTGTTGAGAGCTATATATGTCTGTCTGTCTGTCTCTCCCTCTATCCCTCCCCACCCCCCCCCACCTACCTACCTACCTGTCTGTGTATACTGGTTATATAAGTTGGCTAGGGCTGCCATAATGAAATATCACAGACTGGGTGGCTGAAACAACTGAAATTTAATTTCTCACAATTCTGGAGGCCAGAAGTTGAAGATCAAATGGTTGGCAGGTTTGGTTTCTTCTGAGGCCCCTCTCCTTGGCCCACAGATGTCTGCCTTCCCACTGTGTTTTCACTTGGTCATCCATTGCCCATAGCTCCTCATTTTTGTCCTTTTGTATATGGTAAGACTTAATTCGATGTTCTGCTGAAATTTTCATCTTTAGTCATTTAGTTTTACAATGCCGCGCCCAATTATTGGAAGCTATGGGATGGGAATTGATGGTATAATGAGGAAGCCTGAGGTTCAGTCTTAGGGGCTTGGCTCTCATTTCTATGTATGTTCCAGTGCGGGGGGCCCTCTCCTTTGGTGTTTTATGTGTATGGGAAGAATTAGGACCCTGAAGACATGTGGAACCACCTAAACAGTACTCGACTTGGAATATTTTCATAGGGCAGTAGCTTGCAGACTTCTAGAAACCTAGATCCTTTTTTGTAGAGATTCTGATTTGATAACTCTAAGTGAAATCCAAGAATTGTCTTTTTTTCTTTTTTCTTTTCTTTTTTCTTTAGCCAGGCATGCCAGGTGATTCTGGTTCTGGGAGCTCCCTTATTATACATCAAGAAATTCATTCTAGAGAGATCCACATAGATGCTGACTTAGGTGCCTCACCCGATCTTGCCCTCGCTGACTATACAATGTGATCGTAACCTCACAGGCGAAGGGGAGACTTCCCTTCACTGTTGCTATTTCTCCAGCAGGTTGTCAGCCCTCAGAAGAATGGCAGGAAGGTGACTCCTGCTCCAGGATATAAAGTAGGGAAAAAAAAGTCTCTGGCACCCATGTTTGCTGAGAAATTAATATCACCACACAGGAAGGGAGCCACATGGGCCAAGTTGCCAAAAGACAGGAGTGCCAAGCTAGGGGACCATGAGAAGAGAAATGAGAACCGTGAGGAGGATGAAGTTAAGACCCGTGAGTTGGGCCCGGATGAGGAAGGTAAAAAATCCTCTTCTGGGGATGTTCCTGGCTGGTGGCTGAAAGATATCAAGGGTCAGCCCTGAACGCCTCTCCATGTGACTCTCGAAGGGGTTCTGCGAAAATGCCATCCTTCAGAAAGCTGCCTTTGAGTCTTTGGCTGGTTCTTTGGGCTTTTCGTTGATGAGGCATCCCAGTGGACATTTGACCTCTGCTCTCCAGTTTTCTTTTGGAAAATTACACATCGATTGTTTCTATCTTTGCACTTACGAGCCAAGCAGGTTCATTGTGCCCCAAACTTAATTCTCAGTGATTTTTGTTTGTTTGTTTGTTGTGGCAGAATCTCTGTAACATTTTAAATGGTATTGCTTCCAAAGCAGTAATTCTTAACCATTTCCATTAAAATATCATGGAAGTACATTTTAAATTATTTAAATTAAATAAAAGGTTTAAATAGCATATTTTTTCTTCGATTTGTATGTATAGCTGGATTTTTGAGCAGTTTCTCTGAAAGAACAGCTTTTTGTTCTATTCTTAACAAATAGAATCTCAGCTTAGAGTTCACTTCCCAGATCAGAAAAATTTTCCCTTCCCACAGACGAGGTTAAGTGTCTTTTACTAGACGTTCTCATTTCATCCTTTACTTTTCCTTCCTGGCACTTACCATGGTTTGTAATTATGTGTCTATTTGTTTTCTAGCATTTTCTCCAACAAGACCACATTTCTGAGAGTGGAGGCCAAATCCGTATTTTCATAGCCAGCACGTAGCACAGGCCCTCGTCCAGACTGTATGTTCAGATATTTGTTCGGTGAAGGAATATGTGTTATTTTTTCTACTCTCCAACTCTTGAGAAGTATTTTTTCTCTTACAGAAATTTGATGCTTATGAGATCTAAACTCAGACTAAAAATATTCTTTTGTGTTTAGATCGAAATGCCAAAATACTTTTGATCAAGAACCTACTGACAAAGTCACTCAGCATGAACTAAAAGAAGTGTTTGAGGATGCTTTTCAAATCAGACTGGTGAGCAAAGATGGGATGAGTAAAAGGTATGTTTTGTACCTTGAACTAGAAAAGAATATGTGTCTACTGGATTCAAACAAACAGAATTTCATTGTATTCTCCCAAATCACTTATGCCTGATTTTAGAGAAGGAAAGAGTAGTTATCTAACCTTTCTACTAGCAGGCATAAAAAGCTGAAGGAAGCATCATAAACGGATGGCCAAACACTTCTTGAAAAACTGTAGTGATATCGTAGAGAAATGAAGACTCATTCTACCAAGTACAGATTGAAGATCTGAAAAAATCAGTCATAGATTATCTTCATTCCTCTCTCTCCAGAGCTGACTCCAGTAAAATAACACATTTGGTGACTTGTCTGGACAGGTACCAAAACAGAACATTGAATTGGCCTATCAGAATTGTGTTGTAAGCAGCTAATGAAAATCATCACTGTGCATGTTCGCTTTGGTACAGTAAGAGGGTGAATATGGTGAAAATACGTTGGAATAGAATGAATTTTGAAGGGATTCTCAGTGAGGTGAAAATTGAATGCTGGAATTACAGATATGTTAGAACTAAAATTGTTGGTGTAGGTGAACTCTAAAACAATCTATGCCAATATATTCTGGGGAACATAATCTCTAGAAAAGAATCCTGCAGATTTAGAAAACAAGTGTGAACGGATAAACCCCAAATCGTCAGCAGTGTTCACGGGCTTGAAGTCAGCGATTCTGAAGGACAAAACAAATATAATTATAAAGCCAAAAGCTACATAATTTTCCTAAATAATTAAGATTTAATTAGCTATACTTAAATCGTTAAAGTCCTTCTTTTACATGAAGAATAATTACAAAGGAGAGATAAGAGAAGCCCAGGAACCCATGGCCATGTGAAATAAAGCATAATACCTAAATCAGAAATGAGTGTGGTGTGTTATCTTTAAGCATATTCTTACTTAACAGATCCATGTCCCCATCTGTCACCAAAATAAATCACAAGTTCATGAAAGATTATATTGAAAATATGAAATCGTAAAGTACTACAAGGAGGCATGTAAAGTTTTTTAAAATTTGTTTTTCCTAATCTGCAAGAGGGGGAGGACTTTCTAAGTGTGACGCAAACCCCGTTATCGTAGTATGGAACGGGGTGGGGGGCGGGGCGTGGAGGAGCTGCATGCTCGTCCTTTGTTGGTCGAAGTGAAATCGAAGTCGGTACAGCCACTTAGCAGCGTCTGTCAGTTACGGTTGCGTACACCATGTTATCTTTCAGTTCCGCTGCTAAGAAATGTCCCAAATAGGCAAATCTGTGGAAACAGAAAGTAGCGTGTAGTGGTTGCCTGCAGCTGGGGCGGGGGGAGGGTGTGAGTTAGAATGAGGAGTGACGGCCGATGGGTGAAAATGTTCTAAAGTTAGATTATGGGCGTACAATTCTGTAAATATACTAGAAACCACTGTACACTTTAAATGAGTGAATTTTATGGTATGTGAACTACGTGTGAATATAGTTTTTTAAAAAATAATGTGTATATTTGCCTTTATACATATAGCGTATTGCCCCTAAGGATAGAAATTGGGCAGAAGGAAGGCTTCACTGTATCATCTACCTTTTGCATTTTGAATCATACATATGTATTACTGATTCAAAAGACAAATAAATAAAGGCACTAAGTGTTGACTGTTCTTTCTTCTCCCCCGCACCCCACCCCCGCAATTGCAGGATTGCCTATGTTGACTTCAAGTCACAAGCCAATGCAGAGAGAGCCTGAGAAGAGAAGCAAGGAACAGAGGTTGGAGGACTTGCCATTGTTCTGGACTCGGTTGCAGAGACAAGCCAAGGCCAAGAAGACAGAGACGGACAGAGCAGAACTCAGAGAGGTAAAAGGCACTAAAGCTCTGTGGATCGAGACGTGCGGGGTGCCAGCTGGGTTACCCCGGGGTTGGGAGAGGGGCTTGCACGGCCCTAGGGGTGCTCAACATTTTTAAATGCAGTATTCTTCTTGTATCAAAAATATCTAAGCCATCCTCATAATTATATCAAGCTACTGAGCATTGGCCTAGTTAATTGTAAGATAATTGTAATGTCTGTAAAGGAAACGGCATTTTGAGATACATCAATTAAGTCTCCCTTTTGGGGGTACTCTCTTGGCTTCCGTTTGAACAACTTCTTAAACCTGTGCTTTCAGAATTCGGTATTTAATTCTCTTTAGACATTTAATTCTTTTTAAGTAGAGTTTTTGTCAGGTTTAAAACAGAGGCCCCCAAACCAGTGTCCTTAAAGTGTCTAATCTGATGGGGAGACGTGTCCTATACAGAATTTACGGGGGGGAAAAAACAATAGAATTTATTATGAATGTTTCTAAAAATCAAGACATTTCATGTAAAAATCTAGATTTCATGTTGCTTTTGCTGCATCAAGGAATCTAGCGGCTCTGGGTGCAGCCCACCTGTCTGCAGCCGGCTGGAGAGAAGCAGCTGCTTCCTCTTGGCTGTGGCATTTGCTCTGTTTGCCGCAGCCTCCACCATTCTCGAAGTTCTCCTCAACTCTGAAGGAGTGAACATCACTTTATACTGTGAAAAAACAGTTAAAACTTTTTAAATACAAAGTAGTACTTTTTCCTATTAGTAAAGATGATGTTTTAATATTTCTTATTATTTGTCTCTTTCAAAAGTGGAAAAACGAAAGATAGAACAAGAAGGCCACACGTTTCAAGAAAAGTGGGGGAGAGCTTATTTCTTTGTGGAGGTAAAGAATGTTCCCACATGTTTAATATGCAAAGTCTGTCTGCGTCGAAAGAATATAACCTAAGACGCCATTATGAAACAAACCATAGGAGGAATCATGATGGATATACAGAAAAGAAACGAGCTAAAAAACTTAATGAACTGAAAAAAAGACTGAAATTTCAACACGATTTGCTTCTGAATGCGAATAAAATAAATGATGCTGCTATGAAATGTAGTTATGTATTAAGTGAGAAAATTGCCCGGGCATCAAAACCGTTTACAGATGGTGAGTTTATAAAGGAATGTCTGTTGAGTGCTGTGGAAATTATGTGCCCTGAGCAGAGACAGGCATTTGCCAGGATAAGACTAACTGGTAATGTTCCACAGCATGTTGACGTGATGACCGAGAGCTTCCAGGACGAGTTACAGGAGAAAGCTAAATCATTTGTGCCTTTCTCCCTTGCAGCCCATGAAAGCACTTATGTAAAAAATGCCCCTCAGTTAGCTGTATTTATTCGTGGTGTTGATGAAACTTTTGACGTGACCAAGGAACTTTTGGACATGGTACCCCTTACAGGGACGACATCAGGAAATGAAATATTTTTATGTGTTGAGAAAAAGTCTTAAAAAATTTAGTGTAGACTGGTCAAAATTAGTGTTAGCACAGACGGTAATTCCGCAATGGTTGGTGTTAGACAACTTGTTACAAAGCTTAAATCTAAAGTGTCAGGGCTTTGCAAAAACGCAGAACTTAAATCTGTACATGGCCTCATTCTCCAGGAATCCCTTTGTGCTAAAAATTTAAAAATGGACCATGTCATGGACATTGTCATTTACACCATAACCTGGATACGTTCCCATGGCTCAAACCACAGGAAATTCAGTGCTTTGCTCAGTGAGCTAGATGCACAATATGGAAGCCTGTTCTGCTCCATGGAACTTAAGTGGCTGAGTTGCGCGGTATGGTGCTAAGGCAGTTTTTTGAAGTATTGGAAGAAATTGACTTTTTCATGTCTGTTAAAGGAAAATCTGTGCCTCAGCTTACTAGCAAAGATTGGATCAAAGACCTAGCCTTTTTGGTTAACATTATGACTTACGTAAATACGTTGGCTATTTCTCTGCGAGGGTGTTCACAAGTGGTTACACAAATGCATGATTCAGTTCACTCTTTCCTAATGAAATTGTGTCTTTGGGAAACTCATTTGGCAAGGAACAATCTGGCCCACTTCCCTACGCTGAAATTAGTTTCCGAAAATGAAAATGATGGCCTGAACTACATTCCAAAAATTAGAGTTGAAGGCTGAATTCCAAAAATGGGTATCTGATTTCAAACTTTATGAAAATGAACTAATATTGTTCAGTTCACCTTTCTCAATTAATATTAATAATGTGAATGAAGAGCTACAAATGGAAGTTATTGAACTGCAGTGCAACACTATACTGAAAACTAAATATGATGATGTTGGAATCCCAGAATTCTACAAATGTCTAGGGAATGGTTACCTTAACTATAAAAACCATTGTGCAAAGATTCTGTCCATGTTCGGAAGCACCTATGTTTGTGAGCAGCTATTTTCTGTTATGAAACTAAACAGAACTAAATATTGCTCCCAGTTAAAGGAGTCAGAGATGAATTCTCTCTTGCACACTGCTACGTGAGATTCATCTGGCGTCGATTGACACCGTGGGGCATCAGAAAGGAATGTCAGACTTTGGATTTCAAATCTGAGGCGTAATAAATTATGAAACTTTGAATAATTATTTCCATTTCCAAATTATATATTTTTAATGTCAAGTTTAAAGTACAATCTCTGGCATCATGTGTCTGTACCTTATAACATATAAAATAAAGTTTGATTATATGCTGGCAGTTTATTTTTCCTATACTTTGCCTTTCTGGTCCTTAGACTTATACAGGTTTATAAACCTCTGCCTTAAAAGCAGTCATGTTTTTCCTAAGGGCACTTAGGAAAAGTGAGCCAGGGGTGTGAACCGGGGGGTCAGCTGGATGAATGGAATGTTTAGATGCCCAGTACAGTCCTATCTCCAAGGATGACAGGCCTGCGACAGTGACTGCGGGGCTCAGGTAAGAGTAACACCCTTCCTTGGACACAGTTGGGGCAGCACAGCCAATACTGGCCTCTGGGCATCTTTTTTGGTGCTTCCATTTGGGATTTACACATTTCTATTGAAATTTCAATATTGTCGGTCAGCTTACAGTCAGTTGTGGCTGGCCCAGGAGTTATTCTGTCTCTTACAGGCAGGGATGGATATTCCCTTGTGTCTGGGCCACCCCAAAGGGATGCAGAATGGGGTGTTGATGTGTGTGAGAGCTCGGGAGCATTTTTCCAGGGAGAAGGCCCATAATTGCCATAGGAGTCGTAAAGAGGTCCGTGACCCAAAAGGTGTTTTTCCACTGTGAAATTGGGATATGACTGCTCACTGTTGCAGAAACTGTATCTTAAAAAAATCAGTCTATAAAAGTACTGTATACTTACTGTAGAACATTTGGAGACTATAAAGAAATAGAGAGAAAACCCTATAATCTCAATTACCAGAGGAAACCCATGTAACATTTAGGCATGTTTTCTTTCAGTCGATTTTCTATGGTTGAGCCTCATTTTATATGGTTGAGTGTATTATGTGTGGACCATTTTGAATTCTGCTCCCCTTCCCCTCATTCCCCGACTTAACAGTAAATCCTAAACACCTGTCAGTCTTCCGAGCTCAAGGTTGAGTTTATTTGGTTCTTTCAGGTGCACACTGATGAGCTTTTGCCAGCCAGAGTGAGTTCTCTTGGCATCACTTAAGCCATAGGGTTGAGTTCCAGGTGTGAGATCTCTCTTCTGTTCTGCTAGGCTCAGTTGGGCCAGAGAAAAAGCCTGCTGTCTAGGGAAAGAGAGCAGATCATATCTGATGACAGCTTCCCGGCAGAGGAAAGAGGGAGATGCGGGCAGGAGGGCTTAAGGACAGGGTCCGATTCTAAATTCGGAGCTCCAGTCTTGGCTGGGCCATCAGTGCTTCTTGAAAGGATTCTATTTCCCTTGTCCCCGTGTCCATGTGATCCCCTATTCTCCCCTACAAGTCAAATAAAATCTACCACTCATTCTCATTCGGTAACTTCACCTCCTACCTAAAAGCCACTTGAGAAGGATCCTCCCGCTCTCCCTTCCTGTTTGCATTTACACACTTGCCTGGACGTGCACAGCTCCAGCTTCCTCTCTCCCTGTCCTAAGGTGCCTGCTTCCTGCCCATGGCGGGTCCATCCCGTGGTGGTTCAGCCTCCATCCCGCCTCTTCAGGGCTTTAGTCCACCCTTCGTCCATACTTTTGAGATTTTTGTTTGTACTGGCTCCTTCCACCAATATTTAAACGTGCCCACATCTCTGGCATACTCCTTTTAATTTTCTAATTGAAATAAAAATTTTAAATTAGAAACACTCGCATGCTTCAAAATTCAATTGGTTCAAATCACAAAGTCTCACCCATCTGCTAGCTACCCAGCTCCTCTGTATGGAAGTAATTATTGTTTTCTTTTGTGTGTGTCCTTCCACTGTTGGGCATGAATAAGGAATTATGTTTACATTATTTTTCCCACCTATTTTTTACACAAAAAAGTTTATACATGTTCTCCTGTACCTTGCTGTTTTTCCTTTAAAGTACCTTGGAGACCATTCCATGTCAAGAACAAAGAGCCACTTCATTAGTTTTTGACAGGGTTATATGGCTGTACCCTAAGGATTTATTTAACCAGTGTCTTAGCTCTAGCTCCTGTGAAAGATGGACTCCAAATTCTTTGTAGCTCAACAGAATAAAAGTTTCTTTTTCACTCATGCCAGAGTTCAGAGTGGTATCACAGGCCAGATAGCCTTCCACATGATCCTTTAGGGACCCGGGCTCCCTCCATTCTGTGCCTCTACCGTGTTCTGGGTCATTGGCCAACTCTTCATTCAGTGAGTGGATGGGAAAGAACGAGGAGGATCCGATGTGGGGGACTTAGCATGGGCCGGGCCTAGGTGTGTGTTCACCCCTGCCCTTGGCGAGAACTTGGTCAAATGACCCCTCCTGCCGTACCAAGAGAGTTTGGGAAATGCACCGCAGCTCTGCATCGGGAAGAAGGAATGGGCTGGACGAGCAACTAGCCAGTCTCTAACTGCTGCCAATCTCCTGTTGGTGCCTCCATCTTTTTTAAAGAATCCAAAAGCCTTTCCTTCAACCCACGTCAGCCTCTAGGTCCTGCTCCTCCTTCCATTTACAGCCTAATTCTAGTCTCTCCACCTATAATCTCTTCACCTTCAAAACATTCTCCACCTGATCCGAGTCAGAGTGACCAAAAAATAAAACAAACCCAACTTAGGTCAACATTACTCCCCTGCTCAACATTCTCCAATGATTCCCTACATCGTTTATCATAAAACCAAAACTCCTCTAACTCAGCAACAAAAACCCAAACCACTAAATTAATAAATGGGCAAAGGACTTCGTTTCCCCCAATGAAGATGTACAAATTGCTGATAAGCACATGAAAAGATGTTCAATACCAATGGTCATTAGGGGGAAATGCAAGTCTAAACCACAATGAGACACCACCTCCCCCTCCCTGGAATGGCTACTAAAACAACAACAAACAGAAAATAACAAGAGCTGGAGAGGACGGAGAGAAATCGGAACCCTCGCGCACTGTCGTGGGAATGTAAAATAGAACAACTGCCGTGGAAAACACTATGCCACTTCTTCAAGGCATTGGCCACCAAGATCCTGGTGCTGGGTTAGTTCGCTGATACTGGGCTTTGTGATGTTTAGGTCCTCTTAGTGGACAGAGTTAGGAAACGTGTGTATGCACATGCATATCTAGAGCTATGTCTATATCTGTATTTTGAAAACCATGAGTTCACACTGATGCCTCCAGTTCCAACCCCACACCACAGTGTTTATTCTAGCCTACTCTCTTTCCTTATTTCTAATTCATTTTTCTGACAGTGACAAATCAGGCTCTCATTAGTCACAATATATTTACTTATTTGCTTAGTGCTAATCCACGTAAGTAGTTTCCGAATTTCTAACTCACACCTCTGTGAAAAACAAACCTATTTAGAGTACAACAGCCTACATTTTTTTCCTTTAGTCTTAGAGTCAAAAGCTCCTATCTGAAGTTACTTAGGTGAGTGTCCCGATGTTCTTGGTGTTGTTATGTTATTCATTTGTAATATTGTTGTTATGTTATTCATTTGTTATGTTATTCATTTGTAATATTGTTGGGTCCATTGTTCCTGTCGATGTTCCCCTTTGGGTTGTTTTGATCCCCCTTCCCTAATTCCTAGTTGATTAAATTAAAAATAGATATATATGAAACATGGTAATGATTCTAAAAGTCAGGACTATACAAACATGTACATAGAGAAATGTCACTTCCCATGCCTTCTACCCCCTCCCTTTGTCCTTTCATCCCACACACTAGGTAACCAATCTCCTTAGTTTCTGGTTTAGCCTTAGTGTATGTTTTGCACATGTGTATTTTGCACGTGTGTATTTCCTTCTTACTTGAATGGCAGCCTCCTACAGATCACTTCTGCACTTTGCTTTCTTCACTTGATGGTTTCATAGAAATCATTAACAAACATTTTTGAGCTATTATGGCGCTGCTTACTCACCAACGGTGCCATTTCAATCATTCTACTTGTCAGTGTTTGTGAAGTTGAATAGTTTCTTGCCTCTTGTGCATGAAAAACAGTCTGGAGTGTTCAGGGGAAGTGCAAGGCTCTTAGCAGGGGATGAGGAGAGAGGTCAGGCTGGAGGGGCAGGCAGAGGCCAGACCCCAGCCAAGGCTCTTGCTTGCTGCACTAGTGAATTGAAACAGGATAGACTGGACTGGAGCAGAGGCAGGGTGAGAAGACAGGGAGACCAGCCAGGAGACTCCTGCAGTGGTGCAGGGGAGGACCCGAACCAAGGCAGTGGCAGAGGAAGTAGAGGGAGGGAAGTTGGGGAGGGCGTCAGCTAGCTATGGAGGGACTGCCAACAGAGTCAAGGATGCCTCCTAGATTTCTAGCTTGGTGACCAAGGGAGAGAGAGTAAAGGTCTTGGAACTGGTTTGAGGGAAACTGAGGGGCTGATCAGTATCAGGCAAAGCTTTTTATAGGGCATCATAAGGGGTGCATGCCATCAGCAGAGAGTGGAGCTTTAAATGATAGTTGGCCATGGAATTCCAAAACAGGAGGTTCATAATGGGCATGGCATGGTGCTGAGGCGGCACTGTGCTGGGTGTGCTCCTCTAGCATTCAAAGCCAAGGACGGAAGTACCAAATCATACTTCTGTTATTTCTAAGGGCAGCAGAAATCTTGTCATTGAAATATTTTGATAATTTTAATACAAGGGTAGAAACTAGAAAATCGAGGCAGAAAAACATCCCCTCTTTATGGAAAGTCTCTTACGTGCTTTATATCATCTTAGAGGAATCCTGCAAGCTATATATTATTCTCCTCATTTTACAGCTGAGGGGAGCCTGAGCCTCAGAGAATGCCTCAGTCCATTGGGGCTGCTATAATAAACCACCAGCTGGGGCTTATCAACAGCGAACAGCGGAGGCTCACCTCTCACAGTTCTGGAGGCTGGGAAGTCCGAGATCAAGGCGCCTGCAGATGCCTCGTCTGGTGAGAGCGCCCATCCCAGGGCACCCTGCCCCGTTTCCTGACATCCATCTGAGGTGACCCACCACGCCACAGGGCTGGGTGCTGGGGAATCCCTTGTATGGAGTCCCTGGGAGCCTAGGACTTTGTTTTCCCAGGTCCTCTGTGGACACAGCGGCTTTTACTTTTCCGCTTCATCCTCAGGGCCTTCACTGGTTCCCTCCGCCCGCACTCCCCGCTCACTTCTGCCCCTCCCCCAGCTCGCATTAAAGGTCACCAGGGGGCAGTCTTCCTCCTTTACCAGGAGACTCCGGGGCGCTCTCTCCTCCACTGAAAAACTGAATGAAGTAGTTACTACTCATCCCTAGAACGTGGCCTTTGTGGGAATGGACGCGAAGCAGTAGCTGAAGGCTGGCCCTGGAGCCATTGGTCCTGCCCTGTCCTCACTGCCTCGCCTATCTGCTCTCCAGGTGGGCATGGCCCCCCTGTCCAGCCAGCCTGTTTACCTTTCAAGTAAGGGTTTCCTACCTGCTCCCAAGTCCGGGCCTGACCCCTGACCAAGGGCCCAGCACCAGCAACTTGCTGCCCGCTCCCCCTCCCCCAGCCACATATAGGAGTTCCATGCCCCCCACATAGGGTCCTGTCTTCCCCTTGTAGGGTCCCCATCCTTTCCAGGCTTCTCAGCACGCAGTGAGCTGATGGAGATAAACATGATCGGGTTCCCCAGGAAGGCTGAGCAAAAGCACAGCAAAGGGAAGGGGCCAGCATGTTTCTGGGAAATAGCAGTGATGGGGACCCCCGAGGCAGTATGAGCCCTGCCACCCACACCGTAAATTTGGGGCCCACTGAAAAATGAAAATGCAGGGCTCCTATTCAACAACTAGTAAGGTTTCAAGATGGCACAGCAGAGTATTGAATCAATCCCAGGGCCCTTTTAAGTGTGGGTCGCATGCCCATGAAGCCAGCCCTGCTGCCACCTGAGAGTCAGAACTCCCAAGAAAGCACAGCTACTACAGAATCTGGCAGAAGAGGCCCAGCCACCTTCTCCAACCAGCACCAGCTCCTGGGCTGAGCCAGAACCAGGAATCGCCTCGGCGCTGCCACCTGCTGGCTACCCAGGGCCACTGCACCTCCCTTCAGAGAGAAGTACCTTTGGTAAACAGGAAAAGTGGCTTGATGATCGCCAGGTGACCCCGCCTCCTTTCCGCTCACTGAAAACAGCAGGTGGGTGTGGCGGGAGGCAAAGGGGCATTCTGCCTGAGGTCACGCCAGCCACAGCACTCCAAAGATAATGGCAGAACTTAACTGTCACACTCGAACCTCTCTGTTCTTCGCAATCCCACAAAGTAGAGAGGATACCCCCATACAGAAGAGAAAATCAAATTAAGAACTTGACTTTTCTGGCTACTGCGGTTGCCTCCCATGACCCTTCCCTTATCACTCTTTGGCTACCCACTGGCCCAAGTGCTGACCCGCCTGGGCCTGCGGGTGGGGTAGTGCCCAGGACCACACTTGCCAGCATAATCCCATTACCTGGCCTCTGGGTGGGCCTAAAACCCAAGGGTAGTGGAGGGGACTTTTTAGCTGGGGCTGCTGGGAAAGATATTTTCTCACTCCCTCTGGACTCTAAGATGTGTAGACATGAGGTTCATTGCTTGAACCGCAACAAGAGGTATTTTGACACCGTGATGAAAGCTGGTCTGAGCAGGAAGCGGACATGGAGAAGTGGGGGAAGAGACACAAAAGCAAGTACAGGGTAACATCTTTGATCTGCTGGCTCAAGCTGGCCTGGAAGTGCTGAGAGTTGGGGTGCTTAGCACTTTGCAGTGCCGAGAGCCAGTGAATCCCCTTGGGTATGTCAACAGTTTTGAGCAGCTGCTTGCGATGAAAGATGTCTAATGCGAAAAGTCCCGCAAACTCTGATCTGCCTCTCTAGCCCCATCTTCTGTGGATCTTCTTCCTCTTTCCTTGATCTCAAGTCTTCCAGCCCCTCCATCTCCCTTGAGCCCTCAACACAGCAGCCACGCTCTCTCTCCAGGGTCTTTGCACAGGCGGCTGCAGCTGACCACACCTAGCTGACAGATCCCACAGGCCCTTACAGTCTCAGCCTAAATGCCATCTTCTCAACGAGGCTCTTCCTAATTCCAGTTCACTCCAGAAGCATCCACTGAGCTCCTGCTCTACCAGACGCCAGGCTAGGCCTACACCCTATGGGGAGCTCTGGAAATGCAGGTGATCTCAGGGGAGGCAAATGAGAATCAAATGGCCACATGTCCTCAGGTGAAGAAAAACAAGACCTAGACCTGGAAGCGAGCGTGTGGCTAAGTCAATCTCGAGATTTCAAAGAAAGCCATGAGGCTGGAAAGTGGAGGTGGGTGGTTGGGAATGGATTTTACTGTTGTGGGAGAGGTGGGGTGCTAAGGACGGTTAGGGTTCTAGGTACATTGTGAGGTAGTCAGTTGGTCTTCCGTGTTTGCCAGGCTACTTCCAGTTCATCTTCCATCGAAGGTCTGCAAAGAATACAGTCATGGTCCAGCGAGAGCTGTATTTCTCCTTGAAGGTTAACAAATTTTTAAGTGGAATTTTTTATTGTGATAAAATTCACATGCCATAATAGTCACCCTTTCAAAACGTATAATTCAGTATTTTCTTCATTATATTCACAAAATTGTGTGACCATCATAAGTAATTCTAGAGCATTTTCATGACTTCACCAAGAAACCACATCCCCATTAGCGGTCAATTCTCAACTCCCCTCTCCCCCCAGTCCTTGGAAACCAGTAATCTTCTTTCTGTCTCTAAAGAATTGCTAATTCTGGATATTTCATATACATGGACTCAGAAAATATCTGGTATTTTGCATCTGGCTTCTTTCCGTAAGCATAATGTTTTCAAAGTTCAATCCTGTTGTAGCATAGCTAAGTACTTTTTTTTTTTATTGCTGAATAGTATTCCATTGTATGGAGATACCACATTTTGTCTATCCATTCATTTTATGTTGTTTCAGTTTTTGTCAATTATGAGGAATGTTACTATGAACATTTATGTACAAGTTTTTGTATGGACATATGATTTCATTTTTCTTGGCTGTACCTAGGATAAGATTTGCTGCATTATATGGCAAATCCATATTTAACCATTCGAGGAACTGCCAAACTATTTTCCAAAGCAGTTACACCATTTTACATTTCTACCAACAGTGTACAAGAGTTTTGATTTCTCCACATCCTCATCAACACTTGTTATTATCTGACTTTTCGATTATAGCCATCCTACTGGCTGTGAAGATGTATCTCATTGTGGTTTTGATTTGTATTTCCCTGCTGACTGGTGATATCGAGCGTCTTTTCATGTGTTTATGTGCAAATATATTTGTTATATCTTCTACGAAAAATGTCAATTCAAATCCTTGCCCATCTTTTAATTGGAGATTTTGTTTTTGTTGTTGTTTTGAGTTGTAGGAATTCTTTATATATTCTGGATATTAACCCCTTAGCAGATATAGGATTAGCAAATATTTTCTCCCATTCTGTAGGTTATCGTTTCACTTTCTTGGTAGTGTTCTTTGCAACATAAAATTTTTTATTTTGCTGAAGTCCAATATATCTATTTTTTGTTGTTGCTTATGCTTTGGTATTATACCTAGGGAATAATTGCCTACTCCCAAATTAGGAAGCTTCCTGTCTAGGTTTTCTTCTAAAAGTTTTATAGCTTTAGCTCTTACATTTAGGTCATTGATCTATTAATTTTTATATATGGCATGAGATAGGGATCCAATTTTATTCTTTTGTATGTGGATATCTAGTCCCAGTACCATTTGTTGAAGAGATTGTTTCCTCATTAAATTATCTTGGCACTTTTGTCAAAATAAATTGACCATAAACGTATAGGTTTATTTCTGGATTTTTGAATCTATTCCATTGATCTGTATGTCTATCCTTATGCCAGGATGATGCAGTCTTGATTACCATAGCTTTGTAGTTAAGTTTTGAAGACTGGAAGTGTGTCCCCCAACTTTGTTCTTTTCCAGCATTGTTTGGCTATTCTGGGTCTCTTGGATTTTAGGATCTCCTGTAAAAACAGGGAGCTGGAATTTTGATAGGGATTGTGTTGAATCTGGAGATCAATTTGGGGAGTATTGCCATCCTAACTAAATTAAGTCTTCTAATCCATGAATATAGGATTTCTTTCAATGATTTTTTTTGTAGTTTTCAGTGTCCAAGTCTTGCACTCCTTAGTTAAACTTATCTCTAAGTGTTTTATTCTTTTCGATGCACACGAATCAAATAGAATTATTTTCTTAATTCCATTTTGCTTGTCTATTGCTATCGTATAGAAATATATATGATTTTTGCATGTTGATCTTATATCCTGCAATCTTGCTGAACTTTTCATTAGCTCTACCTCTAATAGTTTTTTCGGGGGGGCAGTGGGGCAAATCCTGTTGGATTTTATATATACAAGATCATGTCATCTGTAAGTAGAGATAGTTTTACTTCTTCCTTTCCAAACTGGATGCCTTCCCCGCACCTTGCCAGTTACCCTGGATTAAACCTCCAGTACGATGTTGAAAAGAAGTGGTGATAGCAGACATGTTTGTCTTACTTACAATCTTAGGGGAAAAGTTCCAGTCTTTCTTTCACCATTGAGTTTGTTATTAGTTGTGGATTTTTTGTAGACACCTTTTTATCATGTTGAAGAAGCACTCTTCTATTTCTTTGTTGAGTGTTTTTATCATGAAAGGGTACTGGATTTTGTGAAATGCTTTTTCTGCATCTGTTAAGATAAATATATGGCGTTTGTCATTTTATAGTTGACACATTTTCAAAAGCAGAGTGGATGAATAGGAACTAGGAAACTGGGAGACAGGAATGCAAGAGAGACTTTTTTCTGTCTATCGTTTTATATTTTTTGGTTTCTTAACTGTATCTCTTATTCAGAAAATAAAACTATCTTTTTTAAAATTGTGGTAACAATTTATATATAAGCATAATATAAAATTAATATATATATAAGCATAATATAAAATTTACCACCTTAATGATTTTTAAGTGTACAATTCAGTAGTGTTAAGTATATTCACATTGTTGTGCAACCTCCAGAACTTTTTCATCTTGCAAAACTGAAAATCTATACCCATGAAACAACAGTTTCCCATCCTTCTCTTCCTGGCCCCTGCAAAGCACCAGTCTATCTTCTGTATCTATGACTACTCTAGGTACCTCATATAAGTGAAATCATACAGTTATTTGTCTTTTTGTGACTCGCTTATTTCATTTGGCATAATGTCTTGAAGGTTCATCCATGTTGTAACATGTGTTACAATTTCCTTTCTTTTTTAAGGCTGAATAATATTCGTGTGTGTGTGCGTGTATGTGCACGTGCATGTCACATTTTGTTTATCCATTCACTCACTGAAGGACATTTGGGACCTTCTGGCTATCGTGAATAAAGGCCAAACATGGCTATGGAATATGGGTGTGCAAATGTCTTTGAGGTCTTGCTTTCAATTCTTTTGGATATATCCCCAGAAATGGTATTGTTGGATCATATGGTAATTCTATTTTTAATTTCTTGAGGAACCATCATATCGTTTTCCATGGCAGCTGTACCATTTACACTCCCATCGACAGTTTCTCCACATCCGCACTGACACTTGGTTTCTGTTTTTTGATAGTAAGCATGCTAATGGGCTTTATCTTTTAAAAGTTCAGGTTTCTGAATCTATAAAGTTGAGGTCCAGACCCTCAGCTACTTTCAACCCCATCTTCTGTCAATCCTCTGCACAGGGCAGGGCGAGGACAACTGGAGGACTGGACAGGAACAGAGGCTGAGGCCCCAGGAGCAGCAGAGATTCAGGAAGGACGGTGCCTGGCTGGGAAGGATGCTGCTGGGAAAGGTGCCCCGGCTCAGGTAAGGTGGCCACGGGCTGGGGTTAGACTGCAGGACCTGGAAGCAGCTGCCTTGTTCTCTGGAGTATCTCAGATGTCACATTCTTTGGAGTTCCTGCGATCTCCCTGGCTAATCCTGAGTTCCTCCAATAGCTCTAAGCCACCATTCACGGAATCAGCATTTATTGAGCACCAACTGTTTGCCAACTGTTATAGAGCCTAGAGTTAAAAGGACAAATTCCACATGACTTCAAGAAGCATACTTACCCACAAGCATTGTGACAGCTGGTGACCTCGGGGCATAGAGGAGTACCCAGTCCAGTCTGGGGATAACAGGAGGACTCCATGAAGAGGTGGTTGAGTCCTGAAAGCCGACCTGGAGGCCAAAGATGGGAGGAGATCATCTCAGGCAGGGGAAGCAGCACAGGAGAAGGTGCAGGTGGGACAGAGCCCCAGAGGGCACGCTGGGGGAAGGCCAGTGGTGCAATTGGCTGAAGCCTGGAGGTCGCAGCAGGGCACAGGACCGGGACTAGGGTGAGGCAAGTGAGGCACTTGCCTTGGGTGCAAAATTTAAGGCCAAAAACTCAGTAACCGATATAATATTTAAAAACAAGATTTGAAAATGCAAATTAATGCAAGAAAAGCTGTGATGAACAAAATATCAAGTTTTCCTAAGGATGGGATCAGTAACAGGGCTGTGCCAAGCCACAGAAGAGCCTAAAGGGGAAAGGAGTATCAGTGATACTGATCTTGTGTTTATTTTAAATTCTGATGTTGTGTTCATCATGGTTTTTTCACACTATTTTTAAAAAATTGCACTGAAATATTATTTATCTTATTGAGTTTTTGGTGTCCCTTAAATTTTGTGCCTGAGACAAATGCTTTACTTGCCTCGCCTTGGTCTCCGTCTCTGCAGTGGGAAATAAGTTTTCGATGGTGGGCTAAGGCACTTGGGTTTTATCCTGCCAGCTATGAAACGTCATTGAAATCTTTTCATTATTAGAATGTGTTTGTATTTGTTAATTAAAAAAAAAAAACTGATGTGGCTACAGTGAGGTAGATTAAGATAGAGGGTACAGGCACAAGACTGGTGTCAGGGAGGCCAGTTGGGAATTGCTGTGTTAATCCAAGCAAGAAATGATGAAGGCTTGAATTAGAAGAGTACTGGGAAGAGGAGTGGACTGATTCCAAAGACACCTGAACCTGAAGGCCAGGCTTTGGGAAGCACCTGCTGTGGGAGCTGAGGGAGAGGGTCCAGCTCTCGGCTGAAGGGGCTGGTCGCTGTGTCTCATTTCTGAGGTATGAAAGATGGCAGTGGAGGGTGGAGAAAGAAGCTGAGTTCAGTATGTGACACTCTGAATTAGAAGATTTATAGGACACCAAAGGGAGATGTCTAGAGCCCATGAAGAAAGTTGTTCCTGGAGAGACCCCGATTTGGGTGCTATCAGGTGGCAGCTGTCCACTGGGAGGTGGAGCCATGGCTGAGAAGCTGCAGCTGCCACCAGAGAAGGAGCCTCAAACAGAGGAGCAGGAGGTGGGGTTGTATTCAGAAGGGAGTTCAAGCCTCGGGGCCAGGAGGCTATCCAGGGAGAGAACATCCAGGAAGAAGAAAGGAAGAAGGTGGGTGAAGAGGTAGGAGGCAGGGGAGACACTGCAAGGAAATGCGGTCAAGGAAAGAAGCCACAGAAAGGTCCAGAAAGAGAAGGTCTGAAAGGGTCCTTTGGGCTAGCAACCAAGAGGGTGTTGGGGGTACCGAAAGGGACTGGCAGCAACTTTCCTCGACTCCTCCCAGAAGCTTGCTCCCATGAAGGATAAGAGAAGGGAAGCGGGTACTGAGATGCAAGGTGTGGCTGAGGAGATCGTTGAAGAGGAGCCTCTGGGAGGGGGCAGGGAGAGGCTCCTTGCCATGATGGGATGTTGTTTAGAGAAAGATTCCAGCTTCCCTTGGGCCTCGACGGGTGAAAGCTAAGGACCAGGGCTATGTGTAAACCAGAAGGTGGGAATGCCCATGGGAGGTCTGTTTTTCCCTGTGAAATGGGAAATAGGGTAGATGTTGTGAGGGAGGGCGGAGAGGGAGAGCTGAGGAGCCTGAGAGATGACTTGGAATGGATGCTGGCGAGATGGTCATGAGAGCCACCATCCAATCTAGAGCTCCTGGAAGACTTTTTGAGCAACTGCTAAGCACGACGGGTGGAGCCCCTGATCTGTGTGATCACAAGATTTCTCTCCAGCAGGGCCCAACCTCCTGGATGTAGAAGAGAAAGCTGACGATGTGTCTGGATGAGGAGCTGCAGCGGGAGACTCAGGGATGGTGATCATCTGGGGCTTGTGACCAGTCTTCCTCCAGCAGGTCAGGGGCTCCCCGGTCACTGGTGCAGCTGGGGAGCCGAGGGCTGACCAGGGAGGCTCTAAGTTGGCAGATGAAGCTTCTCAGGCTGCCTCCAGGAGACAAAGGCCAGGCCCTTTGACTCTGGCCCCTGAGCCCAGGTTGCCTCGTGCATGGAAACACCGGCCTAAACACCAAGCAAGGACTGGCAAGGGAGGAAGAGCTTAGGATCCCCCTTCGGCATCTGGCTGAAAGTTCTGGACAGCATTTGAAGGCCTCAGGACACTCAAAAAGACAAAAGCAGGCGGAGTTGGTAAAGGGAACTTGGCTTTGCCCATCCTGACAGCGTCACAGCAGACATCATGCCTCTGGCAAGCTAAGGTATTGATAAATACCGGCAGAAGACTCCATTAGAGTGATGTGATAAGGAGTCTGTGTGGCACTTTTCATTGGAGGGTGGGGAAAGGCCTCTTGAGGCGATATAAACTGAGATCTGAATGACAAGGAGCCAGCCATGCCAATATGTCTAAACGTCACCCTTGTCTCATGATCATGCCCACTGCTCCTCTC
Organism: Pteropus medius; assembly: GCF_902729225.1. Classification (NCBI taxonomy): domain Eukaryota; kingdom Metazoa; phylum Chordata; class Mammalia; order Chiroptera; family Pteropodidae; genus Pteropus; species Pteropus medius. The sequence goes on from NW_024354875.1 coordinate 1,403,546, forward strand.
TCCAGCCTCTTGAGTGCAGTACTCTTGCTCTGCGCCACACTGCCTGGAAACACCGGGGTCTTATTCCTCCATGCCTTGCGCATGCTGTTCTTTCTGTCCCATCTCCCACTAAATGTTCCGTCAGCCCCCATCCCAGAGTTTGAAATATGACTCTCCTCACGGGCTTTCCACAGATCATCAGAAGGCAGGGTGTAGACCACAGAACCCGCCCCAGCCTCCTCCATGATCAGTGGGTAGCTGTGGGTTTTCTATACACTTAGTCCCAGTAGAGTCCCTAAGAATTGCAAAATAACTTGATTGCTCACCAGAACCCCCAGGAGCCTTTGTTAAGATACAAAATTCTGAGCCTCAGCCCAGACCTCTTTAATTAGAATCTCCAGAGGTGATTCTGAACATTAGTTCAATTGGGGAAATACGGTCGTAGCTGAAAGTATCCTGGTTTTGTAGAACAATTAGGTATCAAATACCCAGGATATATCCTAGGCAAGCTCTAAACTGAAGGCAGTGGTCTGGGTTAAGATTGTCCACAGTGACCTAACTGAATAATTGGCAAAGGCACAAAGACTCTAATGTGCCTCCGCCATGTAGGGAACTTTTCCCTCGGCTCCTTTGACATACTCCTCCTGGACCATCTGGTAACAGACTCAGCCACATTTCAGTCCCAAATAACAAAGAGAGAACTTGTGGATGGTCAAAAGGGTGGCACCGTGGTGAGCCTGACCAAGTTCCTCTCCCCATCCCGCAGTTGTAACATCCTGTGACCACCAGAAAGTTATCTTCCCCAACCGGTTTCCATTGGAATACCTAACGCGGGGTTGAGATTAGTTTTGTTTGTGCGCTACCGACAGTAAACCAGAGAAACACGCAAGACTGCCTTTATTAACAGCTCTCAGGAGGCAATTTAAGGCACGTGACCAGGGAAGGGAATCACCTGCACATAGGGGGATTTTCTAGCACTGATTCGTAGTCGCGCGGGGAAAAGGTGGGCCTCAGCCTGGGGCGTTGTGAACCTGTGGTCTCCGAAGGTCTCGGGCTCATCAGCACGGAAACGGGGGACAAACTCTTTCCTTCAAGGCCGCCTCGAGGCTGAGCGTGAAACGAGAGACGGGACCGCAAAGAAACTCCACTCGAGTCGACAGGATTCGGACACATTAGGGTCCCGAAGATCACCAAGACCGACCGCCCCCAGAAGCCGACACACGCGGCGCCAAAAAATATCCATCCCACGGCGCAGGCGCCGGGAGCGCAGGCCGCGGAGGGACACTTCGGAACCGTGCGCCCACCGCCCAATCAGCGCCGGCTTTGCACAAAGCGAGTCCCGCCCCCCAGGCGCCGAAACCGACTCTCCTCCCTCTCTTCTGGCCGCCTCGGCCCGCCCACTCCCGCCCGCGCCCCGCCCCGCGCCGCTCTCGACAGAGGCTCACGGTTGGCTCATGGGATGAGCGCGAACTCTGGTTGGTCGAAAAGGAGTCACGAGGGTGCCGTCGTCGCCTTTCCAGAGGCGATTACTGGGCAGGCTCAGTCTTTCGCCTCAGTCTCGAGCTCTAGCTGGCAGCCAAGCGTACGCGCTCCGAGTCTTCAGTACCAGCGGCCGCCATCGACGTCGTTGGGTTCCTTCGGGCTCATCTGCGCCACTCGCCTGCCACACGCTCCGCCGTTATTAGCCGCCATCATGGTGAAGCTCGCAAAGGTAAGAGGCTTCGCGCTTGCAACCACGGACATCGAGGCCTGTTTCCCGAGGAGCGCGCGCGCGCGGCGCCGCGAGGAGGAGGGCCTCCGCGCCGTCCCGGGCGCGTTCGAGGGCGCCATGCTGCGGGAAGTCTCGCGTGATTAGCGGGGAGGTCTCGCGGCTTTTGGCGACTTGGTGGCGAGGTGAAGAGCTTCGGCAGGTGCTGCGGGTAGTTGATGAGGGGGGGAAAGACCTCAGGATTGAGCGCGGAGAGGGGGCGCTGGGCGTCAGCGTGGAGGGAGGAGGCCGGACTCCTGCTCCGGGCGCGAGCGGGGCCCCGCCTCCTGACGCACGTGCCCGGGTGCGCGGCCCGCCACGTGGGCCGCGCCGCGTCGGGCCCGGCCTCTCCGGAGGGGTCTCGGCTTTGAGGCGGGCAGCGACGGGATTGCTTCAGGCCGAGGACTGGCGGCCTGCGGGCTCTCCGCTCCGGCGGGCGCAGTCGAGGCGGGCTTCGGAAAGAGGCCCTGCCGCGTGCTCCCTGTGCGGCGCTGCGCGCACGTGGTGGCCCGTGAGGTATCCCCACGTGGCCCCGGTGGGTCTGGCGGGGGCGGGGTCCTTTCCCTGGGAAAGGAACACTTCATGAGGGGACCGAAGGTAGGTTAAGACGTGATTTTTTTTTTTTTTAAAAAGTTGTCCTACTTTAAATCAGGAGGGCGGTGGAATAAGGTGCCAGAATTTACCAAAGTCTTTTTTGAGGTAGTTTTCCCCCGAGTGACGGGCTGTGGATTCTTGGCCATTAAAATGGTCTCATTATGGGTTACTGAGTATGAAAAAGTTGGACTGATGTGTAAGGGTCGATTCTGGAAGTATAGTTGTTAGAAATGATGTGCTTAAGGAAGACAACAGAAGAGGGAGATGATTTCCTTGAAGTTGCCTTTTTATCCTAAGGTTGGCTTTTGTAGGACTTGACAGGAAAAGTGTGGAAGATTGCTAACACTGACACCAAGAGTAGTTTTTAGTTAATGTCGTTTTCGACAGTATGCAGCGTGGGTTCTGAGAAGGGGGATGACTGGATTATGCTATGAAGAATGATGGCAAAAATATGAATGATCTGAAAATTAGGGGTTGTAATGTACTAATGTGTCTGTTGTAGGCTGGTAAAAATCAAGGTGACCCCAAGAAAATGGCACCTCCCCCAAAGGAGGTAGAAGAAGATAGTGAAGATGAGGAAATGTCAGAAGATGAAGAAGATGAAAGCAGTGGAGAAGAGGTAATTATGTACAATTGAATGCAGAATAACAGAACTACAAGATGAAGAGCAAAAAAGGGGGGTGGTATTGGATGTCTGAAGATACTGGCATAAAAAGGATTGTATTTCATATATGGTGGTTTTACAAACTATTCATTGACCTGTCAAGGTACCGTAAGGATATGTATGTATTTGGATGAGCTTGAGGGTAAGATTAGAGGCGTTTCTTTTTTTATGTGTGCTCTGCAGGGCTTAGTGTAGTGATGTAAATCCATGTTTTTTTCCAGTTTGAACATGTTAGCCCCTCATGCTAGATGAGGAAACAGCTTGGACAACTAACTGCCCTCTGAATGGCATTACTTTCAGGTCTCAGATTAACCTTAGCAGATTTCCTTTCCTATGCTTCAAGCAGGTCTCTGTTCTTCACACGTGAGTTTTTTAATGCGAGTCACTGTGTTACAGCAAGTTCTTGGTGTGGAGTGAGGGTTGCCACCTCCCTTTGATTTTTGCCTTGACCCTGTTTGGCACTCCTGGCTGTTTGCTTCCTATAAAGACAACTAATCACTGTATTTGCTCATTTTTTGTTTAGAATTTAGTAAAGGTTTTCTAACATTGTATCTGTTAAAACTTGTCAACAAAAAGTGGCTTTGAGTGTGACTTAAATGTAGATGAATATTTCCCTCAGGCTGAGGGCTCGTTTTTTTAATTTGTATTAATTTTGTAAGGATTAACTGTCCACCCTGTTTGGTACTCATTTTGTTTCTGGTCCTAAAATGAGCTTTTCAGTGAATTTTATACCACCACCCACTATAAGAACCCCAGATGATTTAATACTTAATAGAGGGATCTTACAAAATGCAAGGCTTTAGTTATATAAATCAAGTCATAATCTTTAAAGCAACATGTAATGTTCGTACTATTTTCAGCAGTCTGTTTTCAGAGTCCATTTTTTAGATTTTAGAAAATTGTGTGTTTTTTAACAGTTTCATTCAGATATAATTGAAGTACAAATAAGCCAACGTACGTAAGGTGTACACTTGGTTGAGTTTTGACATATGTAGACACCAGTCTTGATGTGGGTTCTTTAGTCATAGGACTTCGGTTCAACTGGTCTTCAGATGGTTCTCCAGCTTACTTGTTCTATAATTCCATTGTAATTTTAATGTGGTCATGGGAGGAGGAAAGCATAGTGTTTACCTATGTGTTTGCCATCTTGAACCGGGACTTTTTCAGAGTCCATTTTAGGGTGTGCTGCTTTAATGCTGAAGCAATTATAAAATACAAGGTACAGAAATTCATAGGTATTTCAAGTTAAGAATTCCTTATGCTTAGATATTTTATCTGAAAATGACTCTGACCTCGGAGGTGTGCAGAAGGACATGACCCTGCAGTTTAACATGCTAACATGTCTAAGGCATGTGGTCTTGAACCAGAGGCAGTGCCAGAATTTAGCATTCATTTATAGGACCAAGGCTTCCTCTTTGAGTTCGATAACATACTTTTATTTTAATTCTTGAGGTTATCATTCCTCAGAAGAAAGGCAAGAAAGCTACCACAACTCCAGCAAAGAAGGTGATGGTTTCTCCAACAAAAAAGGTTGCAGTTGCCACACCGGCCAAGAAAGCAGTTGTTACCCCTGGAAAAAAGGCAGCAGCTACGCCAGCCCCTGGAAAAAAGGCAGCAGTTACGCCAGCCAAAGCAGTAGCAACACCTGGCAAGAAGGGAGCCACACCAGGCAAAGCATTGGTTGCAACTCCTGGTAAGAAGGGAGCAGCCACCCCAGCCAAGGGAGCAAAGAATGGCAAAAATGCCAAGAAGGAAGACAGTGATGAGGAAGATGATGACAGTGAAGAGGAGGATGAGGATGAAGAGGAGGAGGATGAAGATGAGGATGAATTTGAGCCAGCAGTGATGAAAGCAGCAGCTGCTGCTCCTGCCTCAGATGATGACGAGGATGAGGACGACGATGATGATGAAGATGACGACGACGACGACGACGATGACGAAGAAGATGGTAAGGCGTTCTTTTGGCCTGGTCATCCTTGGGCTCTTTTTTGTTTGCAAGATAGAGGAGAGGTGAGCTTGGTGGGCAGCAACATGCAGATGTACTCCTTCATGACAACCTGAGATTAGATAAAAATTCTCCCAGAGCTCTGGGCTGGTTGTGGTGCACTGAAGGGGTACCCCAAGAGTGATTGCCTGCCCCGAGAAGATGCTTAAAACAGCACATTCTGTGTGTTTTGTAATGTAGGGTTTTGTTTCCAAGTAATCTGTTCTTGCTCTGACTACAAAGTACAGTGGCATTGACAAGTTTTGCATTTCTTTCCCTTTAGATTTTCCTAGAACTAATGTGGGTTTGGGGATAATCTTGAGTTTTTGACTGGGTGGTTTCTTTCAGACTCTGAAGAAGAACCTATGGAAATTACACCAGCCAAAGGCAAGAAAACCCCTGCAAAGGCTGTTCCTGTGAAGGCCAAGAGCACCGCTGAGGATGAAGATGAAGAGGAGGAGGATGATGAAGATGACGATGAGGAGGAGGAGGAGGATGATGAGGAAGACGAGGAGGAAGAAGAGGAGGAGGAAGGTAATCGAATTAGAATCTACAGTATATTGATAAGCGTTCTGTTTAAAGGAGGTACTTGAATATGAGTGACTATTTATGGGTGACACGGGTTGTTTGAAATCTTGTCCAGAGCCTGTCAAAGAAGCTCCTGGAAAACGAAAGAAGGAAATGGCCAAACAGAAAGCAGCTCCCGAAGCCAAGAAACAGAAAGTGGAAGGTAACTTGCAGAATTGTTGGGGACTAGGGGGGCACCCCATGGCACAAGTGATGAACAGCAAAGGGACTTAATACTGAAACCCGATGTTGCATTGTAATGTGCTGATGTGCTATTCATAGAAATTTATACTAGAAGTTAAATTTCTGCCGCATTTTACAAATAGACTAATTTGAATTCGTTTTTTTTGTATAGCCACAGAACCAACTACAGCTTTCAATCTCTTTGTTGGAAACCTGAACTTCAACAAATCTGCTCCTGAATTAAAAACCGGTATCAGTGACGTTTTTGCTAAAAACGATCTCGCTGTTGTGGATGTCAGAATTGGTGTGTCTAGGTGAGTGGGTGGTATGCCATAGTGCTTATCTTTAAGATTATTAGACCCAAACAGTCATGATAGCGGATGCTTTTAACGACGCAGGATTGTCCTTTGATGCTTGGACAGGTTTTTTGTTAGATATTATTGTCAATTGTGATGAGCAGTGTAGCTAATAAAGACAGTCTCAAAGGTGAGCTTCCATCAGGTTTTGGTATTTAAGACTTGGTTCTGTTGTATCCCAGCTTACAGAGCCTGACTTTATCTTGTTAAATAGAACAGGTGGTTTTTTACTTAATCCTGGTTTCCACCATTATGTTAGTGTTGCTGCTTGGCTAAAACATATGTTAATGTGGCTTTTGTTTATTTTCAAACCTCTACTTTTGTTCTTGCCTGTCACCTTAAAGGAAGTTTGGCTATGTGGATTTTGAATCTGCTGAAGACCTGGAAAAAGCCTTGGAACTCACTGGTTTAAAAGTCTTTGGCAATGAAATCAAACTAGAAAAACCAAAGGGAAAAGACAGTAAAAAAGGTATGTACGGTTTTAGGTAATTTTGACACTGATAGGTAATTTGTTAATATGTTTCTAGGCTAATTGGCCAGGTTCAACAGTTAAAATCTTTTTTGATTTCCTCACTGTTGTAAGGATTAATGAGTTAAAGCATTAAATGTTTACAACAGTGACTGGTGTTGCTTGCTGGTGTTAAAAATTCTCAAGTCAGGCAAGCAAGAATAGACTTAATTAGAAAAAGAATTGGTTACATGTATAGGCATACCTCGGAGATACTTCGAGTTCAGTTTCAGACCACCATAGTAGAGTATCACAATAAAGGAGTTACAGCCTTTTTGCTGGTAGGGACTTCAATTTGGAAAAAATGCAATATCTAGCATTTTTCCAAAGAGAGGTGGTAGAGTGAGGCCATTTCCTCAGCAGTTTTACTGTAAAAGAGAAATTTGAACAAAAATAAAAAAAAATTTCAAAAGTTGGTAAGAAAAGTAATGCGTCTGCGAAGCACAATAAAACAACGTGTAACTACCTACATGAATGTAGAGAGAGGCCTTTCCTCACTGAAACTAAATCAGATCCCTGGCTATTCTTTGTATTCATACACCATCATGTTTCAGGTGTGTGCTCACGACTTTTTAAATTAAAAATACTGAGCACCTACTCCAGGTTGAGTTCTAAGTATCCAGCAGTTTGATGTCATTTGCGACAGCAGCTTCAGTCTTGCCAGCGCTGTGTATCTCCGTATTAGCAGAGTGTCTTGTACATTGTAGAGTCTCAAATTATTTTTTAAACAGAGCTTTTTTATTGGTCAGTCTTTATCTTTGTGAGGAGAAAGGTCTTTTAACTCATCCATTTCATTTCTTTATTTATCTAGATCGAGATGCAAGAACACTTTTGGCTAAAAATCTGCCTTATAAAGTTACTCAGGATGAATTAAAAGAAGTGTTTGAAGATGCTATGGAGATCAGATTAGTCAGCAAGGATGGAAAGAGTAAAGGGTATGTTTCCTGTCTACTGGAATGTTGAGTTATTAAAATTAATACATTTCTTTAAAAGTGTTGATGCATCTTTTTAGGTGCATGATTTGGGGGCATATCTGTGCCTCAATTTTCTGTTTATACAGTGGGGATAAGATAACGTAATTCAGATTGATTTCAAAACGTGAGTTAATATGTATAAAGGACTACAAAATGTGCCTACAGTAAATGGCTACGTAAGTAATAATTGCAGTGAGGTGGGGTTAAATTTCTAGGAGTACTTGGCAAACTTTGTAGTGGGAGGAAAGTTTTAATTGAAAAGTGAAAGATGACAGACTATTTGTTAGTGTGAAAAGAGTCATGTTGAGATTAAAACATTTGTGTTAAAAATTAACATGGTTTTAAAAAACAAGCAAGTTCTTAACGTTTTTTTCCCCATTGTAGGATTGCTTATATAGAATTTAAAACGGAAGCCGATGCAGAGAAAACGTTGGAAGAAAAGCAGGGAACAGAGATAGATGGACGATCTATTTCCTTGTACTATACCGGAGAGAAAGGTCAAAGTCAAGACTATAGAGGTGGAAAGAATAGCACTTGGAGTGGTAAGAATTTATAAGTTTTCTACAGGGTTCCAGAATTGGTGGCAGGAGATCATTTGCATCTTTGCATTTATATAAAGTTGACTGATTACTTGGTTGCAGTTGTAGATTAGATAGGTTACATTTCTATTGGTAATAGTAATTAGTGTCTTGAGTAAGAGCCACACGAAACCATTTTGCATTAGAACATAGACAAATCGAGCTTCCTTTGTGTGTTTTATACTTTAAATAACTTACATCATATGCATCTTAAAATTATGTTCTGTAAGACAGATCAGTGGTCAGTTTACACATCTGAACAGGCATGGAAGAAGCAGGACGTTACAGTACATTTGTTGCGTAACAAGTGGGATTCCACCTGCATCAACATTGGCGTGTTACTTCTAAGTATAGACATTCTTGTGAACAACGTAGAGTTGTAATTGAAGTTGGGAACCACTGTTTGAGTCATAATTTGGCATCTCTCTATTCGTAGGTGAATCAAAAACTCTGGTTTTAAGCAACCTCTCCTACAGCGCAACAGAAGAAACTCTTCAGGAAGTATTTGAGAAGGCAACTTTTATCAAAGTGCCCCAGAACCAAAATGGCAAATCTAAAGGGTAAAATAATTATTTTTATGTTAGTTATGGGTGATAAGCGTGTCTTTAATAGGTAAAGTCATGATTTCCTGGCTGTTCGCAGAAGTTGAATCATTTTAGCTAAAACAAAATCAGTGTAAAATAAAGAGCATCATTTAAACCTGTGCTTGAGGGAAAAGGCTTGATGGTATCAGGTGTGATTGTAGAGGAGCCATGCCCTAGGTAATGTATTCTAAATATTGACTTTGTCCGCAGGTATGCATTTATAGAGTTTGCTTCATTTGAAGATGCTAAAGAAGCTTTAAATTCCTGTAATAAAAGAGAAATTGAGGGCAGAGCAATCAGGCTGGAGTTGCAAGGACCCAGGGGATCACCTAATGCGAGAAGCCGTAAGTTGCTATTAACAGGGTGTGGTGGGGAGTCGCTCTCCTTAGTGCCATGTTTTAACTTTTTAGTCAGATCTAGAGGTGAATGTTTGTTTTTTTTGTTGTTGTTGCTGACATGCTACTGGATATGATGATTGATTATCTGAGAAATAATTGATGAAATCCCAAGAAAATTCCTCTAGATAGTCAAGTTCTGATCCAGCCATGTCAGCTCGGCAGGATTTGCCCATTGTAGCTGTCTGCTTTATATCTGTCTCACTTGTTTGAGTTGGTTCTCCTTTCCATAAAAGATCTCAGGCAGGAATTGAACTGCTTTGGTGGTCAAGGTAAACTTGAGATGGTAGTTGTTTTAAGCCCCTTTGCTTTAAGTATTAGTTGGGTAAGATTACTTTTCATACAGACCCTTCAAATGAAAGGCTAGCTTCTGCTGAGACAAGCATTCTTAGCCAGTAGTCAGATACTAAATGTTATACAAATCTAGCATCTCATCATTATAAATTGAGATTTAAAATAAAAGGTGTGCTTTTTGTTTTCCTCAGAGCCATCCAAGACTCTGTTTGTCAAAGGTCTGTCTGAGGAGACTACAGAAGAGACATTAAAGGAGTCATTTGACGGCTCTGTTCGGGCAAGGATAGTCACGGACCGGGAGACTGGATCTTCCAAAGGGTAAGATGCAGGAAATAGGTGTTCAGTGTCTGCCCAACAAAGACCTCCCGCCTCGTGTGTCTTCTCATTGAGCTCCTTTCTGTCGCTCCATGGCAGTTTATGGATTCGCACGAGAAGAAGAGACAATTCACAGAGCTAGCATTGTTTTGCCTTCTGTCTTCACAGAGGTAGATTCTGCTGTTCTGTGAGACATTCTGTGGTTCAGGTTATCAGTAAAACAGGTTTCAGCTTTCCATAGAGAGCTACTCTTGGTTTTTTCTCAATTGAGCAAGGCTGCTTTCTGTGGGATCACTGTCCAGCATGTGAGGTTAACTTTGCACTTATTCTGTTACTCTGCTTTATAATGGGTGATTTCTTTCGGTGTTTTAGGTTTGGGTTTGTAGACTTCAACAGTGAGGAAGATGCCAAAGCCGCCAAGGAGGCCATGGAAGATGGTGAAATTGATGGAAACAAAGTTACTTTGGACTGGGCCAAGCCTAAGGGTGAAGGTGGCTTCGGGGGTCGTGGTGGAGGCAGAGGCGGCTTCGGAGGCCGAGGTGGTGGCAGAGGTGGCCGAGGTGGATTTGGTGGCAGAGGCCGGGGAGGCTTTGGAGGTAAGCAGCATAGAGGGCTGGCTACCTCTGTGTATACACTGGACAGCACGTGGCACGTGCACTTCAGAACTTGGGTCCTTAAATTAATTATTGCTAATCACTCTGAGGAGGGGAGGACTCCTTGCACCTTTGCTCTCGTTCTTTAATGATGTCTTGCCTTCCTGCAGGGCGAGGTGGCTTCAGAGGAGGCAGAGGAGGCGGCGGCGACCACAAGCCACAAGGAAAGAAGACGAAGTTTGAATAGTTTCTTCTATCCCTGTCTTTCCTTCTTCCATTTGAAAGAAAGGACTCTGGGGTTTTTACTCTGTTACCTGATCAATGACAGAGCCTTCTAAGGACATTCCAAGACAGTATACAGTCCTGTGGTCTACTTGGAAATCCATATAGATAACATTTCAAGGGAGATACCCTGTTGGTTTTGACTGGATATTCATATAAACTTTTTAAAGAGATGAGTGATAGAGCTAACCCTTATCTGTAAGTTTTGAATTTATATTGTTTCTTCCTATGTACAAAACCATTTTTTTCCTACAAATAGTTTTGTTTTTTTTTTTTTCGTGTTGGGGGGTTGTAAAGGAAAGCAGAATGTTTTATCATGATTTTGCTTCAGCAACTTTGGGACAAATTAAAAGTCCTAAACTCTGGTGCCAGACTTCTACTTCCTAGAGCGTTTCTCCTGGAATATGGCTGAAGGTAGAGCATGGCAAACCCAGTTTGTTCTGCCACTCCAGATCCAACACACCCCTAATGGAAATGCTTGATGCTTTTGTTTCAAGTATCCCGGCCACTAGTTTTGGTGAAATGGCTGAAGTCACCAGCTTTCTGTAGCTGCGCTTGTGTTGTGGCATGAAAGGCTTGTTTGAGAGTAAGTCTCCCAGCAACCTCAGGTTAAACTGGCAAGAAAGGCCGTCGGTTTTGTAATGTGTTTAGTGCTCAGATATTCCATCTATTAAGTACTCCCCCACCTCTACTTCTGATAAGTTAAAGGCCACATGAGACATTCGAACAAAGGATTAATATGGATTTAGCTGGAAAATGGTGCCCCAGGTGGTGTAGAGCCAAGATTTTGAACCCAGGACACCCAAGTCCAAAAGCCTGTGGACTCAACTGTCATAATCAGACTACTAAAAAATGCCAAGTAAAAATATACTGGTAGAATTAAATTTATAAAGCAACCTAAAGGCTATAAAGTGGATAAGTTTTGTCCTGGTTATGAGTTTCACTAGTGTGATGACATCTAAGCCACGTGGCACTTCACCCACCACTTAGCAGTTCTGTTCCAAATAGGAAGGACTTAAAGCAGGACTAAGGCTTCGCTTTTGAGGGTTAAGTGCCAATGAAGTTTTGCCGAAGTGCGTACTCTGATGGCAAACTAAAATGAACCCCTGGTAGCCTAGATTTTCCTAGATCTCAAAGTTCCAGTTGGAGCTCATCGAAGTCATAAGTTAGCCCAAGTGATAAGGCTGAGTAGGCTTAGAACTGAGTGAATACATGTTAAAATTTACCTTGTTAGTGGTGATCAGTCCCAAACTTGGATTTTAAAAGAAAGGGCCTGTGAGAATGAATTTTGGGTCTCCTGGGACCCATCAAGGATGATAGCCTTCTCTGTTACCCCACAGCATTCTCCCAAGTAGATATCTACCTGCCTTGGCTGGCTCCTTAATTTTTGGTAGTCCCGTAGGTTTAAGATAAACTGAAAATGTAACAGGCAATTTGGCAATCTAGTAGCATGTATTAGCATTGCTACAGGCTCAGGCCCAGCACAGTGCATATTCAATACTTGGATGACAGAGCAGGGTGTGGTGGGTTCCCTTGCTGGGAGATGGGTAGGGAAGGCTTGAACCTGACTCCTATCTGATAGTGGTTCTTGACCGCTAGGGTAGAACTTGCTTTGTAAGATAATTTGCCCTGCCTTTAGAGTTTACACTTTTCAATAGGAATGCTCCTGATACTGTGCCCACGGTATACCAGCCATTGGTCAGCCCATCTGTAAACCTGCTGTGGGGCAAGACAAGGGCAGAAAAAGTTCTACTATCCCTTCGCATTAAGGGAGAGAAACAGTCCTGCCCTGTAATTACTGCTTCCAGTCTGAGGTGCTAATGCTAATCAGGATCTAAGGGGGATGGAGGTGGTCACCCTGCAGGGCCCAAGAGGAGTGCTAGGTCTTATAACCTGCTGCGGTCCTGTCCTATAAAATTTCACATTCCAGTCCTCCCCTGGTGCCTGTGGTTTCTGATTTGGTGCTTTGGGTGAGAACTTTGCATGCAGCCATTTTAGAAAAGCAGTTCCCTTCAGCAAATGGTTGTTGCTACTTTTGTCATTCTTCCAGCAGGTGGCAGTACATCCACGAGGATGTGGCAACCTGATGGAGGTGTCAGGAAAGCCTGAAGATTAAGTTTCAGGCCAGTGGCTCTTTAACTCCAAGCTCGCCCTGGGATTAGTGATAGGGCCTGGGAATCTAGGAAGTTCACTTTGAAATGCTATAGAATCTCAAGAAGTGGATTCCGGTTGTGTCCAAGAACTGTAATCTATTGAAGGCTGCTCCTGGGCTCTCTGAGTTACCCCATTTATTCATGCTTGATTGATTTACCTCTATTGCATCTCTCTCCCCTCAGTTTTAAAAAAAAGTGTCAAAAAAGTTTTTCTCATCAAAAAGAAGTTTCCTGATCCTACCTCCATGCCAGTCTGTTCCCTCTTAAGGACCACACTCCTGCCTCCCAATCCTTAGCTGTCAGCATTGTGGTTTCTGTCCCCACACCCTCTTGTGCTCACTAAGGGTGCCAGTAACCAAAGGCTGCAAATCTAGAGCTCAGTCTTCTCTCATCTGACCAATGAGCCCCCTCCTTCCTGCCTGAAACTCCTTCTCTTCCATCATTAGAAAACCTGGGCAGACACACCAGAGTGGTGGCTCTGGCGCTAGGCTGAGGTGGAGAGGGAAGGGAAAGAACCCTATGATGAGGGCCTATCAGCAGTCTGACTTTAACCAATTAATGTGAGCCAGTGGCTGTCTCATTGGCAAGGGAACCCAGTAACTGGAGAACGGTCTGGAGGATTCCTCTTGCTGGTCCTTCTACATGGAAATATGAACATGTTCCTGCCAGCCTCTTGAGTGGAGGGACTTGGTTTTGTTCCCTGTTCTGTCCTATGGGCCCAGAACAGTACCTGACGTGTAGTAGGTATCAGTAACTGATGGTTAAGGAAACCTGGGGAAATTTCCCCAACTGTAGGAAAACCTATGGTGGTAGCAGTAGAAAATCTTCAGGCCAGGAGTTCTTAACATTTTTGTGTTCATTATTTTGGGAGTCTGGTAAAGCCTTTGAACCCCCCTCAATGTTTTCAAAATTATTTTTTAAAGGGATTACAAGAAAAAACTATACCGAAATAGTTAAGTATTTAAGAACAATTTTCTCGATAGAATTATGTGTTAATGAATTAGATGAGATGTATTATATTTACAATACAGTTAGGGAGTTTGGTTCTGGTAACGGTCAAGTGGCTTATAACAGACTAACAACCTGTTGATAAAATTATAAACTATGGACAAATATAAAAAAACCTTTGGAGATGTCGAAGGACAATACCTGAAACTAAAGCTAAGCAGATACCATTCCTGGAAGGAGGTGAGGACACTGGGTGAGATCCATGTTTAATTAGCTTTTCCTATGGGTACCCCTTCCCCGCCCCCATCAGCATGATTCCTCAGGCGTAGAGTTGAAAGCAAAATGAATTTTACTGCACTGAGGAGTTGCATTGGAGTTTGAGTTGTTCCTGAAAATGAGGGAGACAGAGGAGAAAGCCAGAAAACTTGCATACTAATTTCCTACAAATTCTTGGCTGAGTCCTGAATTGTGTATGTTCAGGGCAAGATTCTAGTGAGCAGGGAAAACAATGGTGGAAAGGTAAGAGAGCTGGCCATAGGTTCCAGCAGTGGTGCTAAAGAGTTTGGAGTTTAAGTTCTGCCTAGTTAGGGGGTTTTGATAAAACACTTCTGAGTTTTTCTTTGAAACTCAGAAGGACCATACTTTAGAAGTAACAGCCACATTCCAGGCCTAAGGACTAAACCCTAGGATTAAGGCAAATACAAAACCAAAATAGACTCAAACTAACAAAGCCGAAAACTAAGCCCTCACATAATTGGAGAATCTCCTGAATTTAATTGCCTACTAGAACAAAATTCAATAGCGTTCACAGGAAGATAACAGAATCCAGACTCACTATAGTGTATCTTATACAATATCCAGTACAGTAAGCAAAAAATTACTGGACGTGCCATGAAGTATGAAAATGTCCATAAGAAAGTCAACAACTCGTTGAAGTTTGTGGGCAAAAACTTTAATCATAAATATGTTAAAGAATTTTCGGGAAAAGATGAATATATTTAATGAAACAATTTCTGGAGAGAGGGAAACTCAAGAACCAAATGGAAATCTAGAACTGAAAAAATTCACTAGAAGGGCTTCATAGTAGAAGAAAAGATTAATAAACTAGAAGACAGCAATAAAATTGGAGTTCAGGACATGCTACCCCAAAATATGGCACCTTGGCATACTGAATATTTCAAGCTGGTGGAATTTAAAAGTGGCAGGTGCAGGAAGGATTTTCTGACCTTCCTGTGAAGCAAGTCATAGATCCCTCATGTGAGAGGCACCCCTCCCTTCCCCTTAGGATGCTGAGAGAATTTGGAGGAACAGGCCTTGCTGTTTTCCTCAGTTTTCTACACTTAGCTCGTACTCTTTTTTTCCGGTCTTATCACATTTTCCCAAACCACTCATCAAACCTAATGTAAAAGACGGTCAGGTTTAACTCTTCAGGTTTTCATTTCTTTATAAGGGCTCTCCTGTCACATAAACGTTAAATCAGGTAAATTTGTATGCTTTTATCTGTCTTTTATTACCGGGACTCCAGCCAAGAATTTAGAAAGATAGAGGAAAAGATATTTTTCTTCTACGTTATCAAAACTGAAGCTCAAAGAGAAAAAAGACTGGGGAGAATTGAGCAGACTCTCAGTGAGAATATCAAATTGTCTGACGTGTAATTGAGTCCAAGAAGAGGAGAGGAGGATTGGGGCAGGAAAAAACCTCTCTTCGAAAAACAATGGCTGAAAATTTTCTAAATTTTATGAAAAACTACCCACAGACCCAACCAAGAAAAAAGTTATACTTCAGCGTTTCATAACTAAATTATTGAAAAATAAAGAAGAAAACTTTAAAACAGTAAGCTAAAAAATTCCATGAGATGCAAAGGAACATCTAGAAGCATGATGGCTAAACTCTCACCAGGAAAACTATGAGATGATATCTTTAAAGTGGCAAAAGAAAAAAATCTAGAATTCCATATCTATAAAATAGTCTTCAAATATGAAGGAGAAATAACTTATTTTTAAATGAAGCTGAGAAAAGTCATCATGAGCACACTTGCAGTTCAGTTCAAGAAATGCTAAAGGAAGCTTTTCAGGCTGAAGGAATATCAGATGAAAAGCTGGATCTACAGGAAGAAATAACACTGGAAATGGTAAGTAATATTGCCTTTGAAAGACTACTATCTAAAGCAAAAGCAATACTTGTATTATGGGTTTTATCATATGTGTAAAAGTAAAATGTATACCCAAAATAGCACAAATTAGGGGAAGTAAATGGAATTATATGATTTTAAGATTCTTATATTACTTAACTAGTATAATGTTAATTCAGGGTAAACTGTGGTAAGTTAAAATGCATATTGTAATCCCTAGAACAGCTATTAAATAAAATAGTAAAATAATACAAAGAAATATAGCTGCAAAGCCGGCAGAGAACATGGAATACTAATTCCAAAGAGATGGAATACTAAAAAATTATGCACAATGAGGCAGACTAGAAGAGCAAGGATTAATAGAACACGAGAAAACAAATAGCATGACGATGGGTTTAAACTCAATCATATCAATAATTATGTGAAAAAGGACTAAATAATTAAAGGGCACAGATTGTCAAACTGGAAGAAAAATGCAAAAACTAATGAGCTATTTGTAAGAGATGCACATTAAATACAAAGAAAAAGATTGAAATAAAAGGATGGAAAAGGATATGTCATGAAAACCTTAAGAAATCTGTTGTGGCTCTATTAACATCTGACAAAGTAGATTTCAAGTTGAGTATAACTAAAAGAAGGATATTTCATAATAAAAAAAGGTCATTTTATCAGAAACAGCAATCCTAAATGTGTACCTACTAACAGAGTTTTATGATACATGAAGTGAAGATTGACAGAGTTAAAGGAGAAATAGATAGATTTGCAATCATAGAGATTTTAATGCCTCTTATTTAGTAATAGATTAAGTATACACATACCAATAATGATACAGAATGAACACTGTCAGCCAATTAGACCTAACAACTGAAGAACTCACATTCAAGTGCACATGGAACATTTACAAAAGTATCCTAGGCCTCAGAACAAATCTCAAGAAATGTCAAAGATTGAGAAACCTACGTGATGTATTCTCTGACACAACAGGAATAAAATAGAAAATCCCTAAATATTTGGACATTAAGTACACTTCTGAAAAACACTTCTGCATGGGTCATAGTAGAAATCACAAGAGAAGTTAGAGAATCTTACAGAGTGAATCATAATGAAAACACATTTTGGGATGAAGCTAAGTGAAGCACTGATCAGATGGAAATTTGTAACTTTAAATCTTTTAGAGGATGTGATTCCATAGTGTAGTGGTTAGCACGTCTGCTTTACACGCAAAAGGTCCTGGGTTCACGCCGCAGTGGAGCCACGGTCCATGGTCTGCTATGGCAATACCACCCTGAATAAGCCTGATGTCTGATCTCCGAAACTAAACAGGGTCGGGCCTAGTTAGTACCTGGATGGGAGACCACCTAGGGAGACCAGGTGCTGTTGGCATAAATAATTAAAAAAAAAATCTTTTAGAAATAAAGAGAAAAGGTTTAAAATTAATCATATAAGTTTCCAACCCTAGGAAGAGGAAACAATGCTCAAAATAAGAAAAAAAAATTAAAGAATGAAAATGATACAGAAATATCAAGGCAGAAAGAAGTTGGTTCATTGGAAGGATTAAAAGAATTAGTATAATTAATAGCAAGACTGATAAGAAAGAGGTGAAAAAAATATAGCCAATGTCAGGAATGAAAGAGGAAATATCACTATAGGTTCTATAAATATTAAATATCATCCTTAGCCAGGTCACAATTCAAATACACACCATCTCAGAAAGAAGAAAATTGTGGGTTCATGGTTCAATTTTGATGCCTTAAAAATTAAAAATCCAAGCATTGGCAAATTTCTCTTTGCAAAGAAATTCAGAGCATTGTGTGTCTGCACTCTGTCCTGGTAAATCCCTTCCCCAGCACTTGATCATTTGAAAGTGTGTCATGGGCTTTATCTTATTCTATGTTGGTACTACCACGAAAGCCTGAAAATTTTCTAGGAGCATCACAAATGGTCATTTCAGAAACTTAAATAGGAAGACATCTCATTTTGGTGGTTAAAAGTATCTGCCAGGGGATGGCTCCATAGTGTAGTGGTTAGCACGTCTGCTTTACATGCAGAAGGTCCTGGGTTCACACCCCAGGTGGAGCCACGGACCATACCTCAGGTGCACCAGGCCCCCCTGGTGTGCTGGACCATACCCAGGTGTGCTGGGTCCCGGGTGCACGGCATGTGGCGGGGAGATGCCTCGCCTTCAGAGATCCAGCTCGTAAGGGGAAATGGTAACATCCGTAGGTCAGGGGTGGAAGTGGGGGTGTGGAACTAAAAAGGGTTACCAAAAAAAAAAAAAAAAGGTATCTGCCAAGCAAGCCAATCCAAGGATAAAATCTTTTCCTTCAAAGGCCGTCCAGAAGTGAGCTTGTTTTTCTCTTTCAGAAAAAGTGAGACTTCTGCTGTTAGTTTGAACAAATGCTCTAGAACTTGTCCTTCGAAAGCCAATGAGAAGCTCTTCATATTACTGTTTTCCCATTTCCTGATAATTTTTTTCGAATGCAGTGATTGAGAGACCTGCTTCCGGTAGAGCTGATGACTTTTATGAATGTCGACAAAACATCTTCCATGACATCGGGAAGGTCTTCGTTGCGCATTCACATCTGTGTAAAAAGCGTTGAACAATGACGACACGGAGAGCTTTATCACTAAGGTTGTAAAATCAGGTCCAGCTGGGCAGAGAATGAAGCTTTTCTTTCCAGGCCAAGTTTTATTTGGTAAAAACCCTTTTTATCACTTCCAAAATGTCGACAGCCTTTGTAGTTTGCAAAGGCGACTGACAAAATAAGCCCGCGATGAACAAAAACAAGGAGGTGCCGCCGTCGGGAATGGCCAGGCTGCTGTTTACCGAACGACCTGCTTTAAAATGTTGTAAGAAATGTCATCCAGTCTAGAACACATCACATCATTTGTCAAGGGATTTGCTTCCTGTGGTTTTTTTTTGATCCGATCCAGAGAGTAGCTCAATAATTTCTGTGCACATGACCCTGTACTCTCTCTCACGTGTCTCCTGACAAGTGTGGGAGATTTTTCTTTGGCCCTCTGGTAAGAAGGACGCTTCAACAAAAGCTTCTTGTGAAGTAGCAAATCCTAGAGTTGGAAGTGGTCCAGCTTTTTTGAATTGAACTTTCCTTACATAAAAAAAACCCTGCATCTTTAAACACTTTTTCAAGAGGGACTCATACATCACGCTCTTTCAGTTTCTGTGGACTGAGAAGTTATCTGTAGCTGAGGAAAATTATAGGGTTGAAAGAGAGTTTTCGTTTTTATTTGTTTTGATATTTGAGAGACTCCGGTCCATTTAAATGGCCACTGAGAAGGGTTAAGGGAGCAATAGATAGATGTTGGCCACAGAAGAGAGAGTGGTCCCTGAGGAGCTTGGGAAGGTGGATGCCTTAGAGAAGAGGGAAGATGGGTCTTCCATGTTAAACTGGAGGTGCTCTCTTGTGAGTCCTTCCATGCTCTTGTGAACTCAAAGGCAAGGTCATTTGATGAGAAGTGGGGAGATGTCAGAGTCACAGGTTTGAGAAGAGCAGAGAAGGTCTCAAATAGGGTGTTGCATAGGAAGCATAGAAATAGACCCAAATGCACACGAGAATTCAGTATATAAAATTGGCTCTTCAGACTGGTGAAGATGGACTGGCGTTGGGATAGCTGGATAACCACATGCTTAGAGAAAACATTGTATTATACCTCATGCCTTATATTTAAATAAATAAATTACAGGTGGATCCAAGGTATTGATGTGAAAAGTGAAATATTAAAGTACTAGAAGAAAATACGGGAGATTCTGTTTTATAACCGTAAAGTTGGAAAGATCTTTCTAAGAATGATATAGAACCTAGAATCTATAAAAGAAAGATGGATAATTTGCATAAAAACACTACTGCATTATGGAATAATAATGAACAAAGTTGAAAGATGTGACAAATGGAAAAATATTGGCACTGCACATCAGACAAATGTCTGTGATGAAACTCTTCTACAAATCAATAAGAAAAAGACAAATAAGCCAATAGAAAAATGGACAAAGGTTGTAAACAAAACTTTCTCAGAAAATACAAATGACTCATAGATACATGAAACAATGTAAACTTCACTCAGAGTAAGAGAAATGCGAATTAAAACGACAGTGCTATGTATATTTTTTTACCTGTTAGATGGACAAAGATCACCAAGTTTGCTAATGTGCCCTTGGCAAGAGGGGCTCCCTGTGCATTGCCCTAGGGCGTGAGATTTGGCACAACCTCTGGGGAGAGAGTGAGTCGGCTGTAGCTGTCTGTTATGGGCTGAGTTGTGTAGCCCCCAAAATTCAAATAAATTTCAAAATGTTGAAATCCTAACCCCTAGTACCTCAGAATGTGACTCTCTATGGAGATATGGTCTTTAAGGATGTAGTCAAGTAAAAATGGGGTCATTAGGGTTGGCTCTACTCCAGTATGACTGGTGTCCTTACAAGAAGAGGAAATTAAGACACAGACATGCACAGAGGGAAGAAGATCATGTGAGGACAGAGCGGGGAGACGGCCGTCTACAAGCCGAGGAGAGAGGCCTCCAAAGCAACCAACCCTGCTGACCTCACTTCCAGCCTCCAGGCTGTGAGGAAATAAGTTTCTGTTGTTTAAGCCACTCAGGCTGTGGTACTTCATTGTGGCAGCCCTAGCTGACTAACCCACTGTCAAAATTTAAATTGGCTTGGAAATGTCAGGAATGAATTGTAGGAATGAATGTCTGCTGCATGAGGTGGCCGGTGGGTTCGTGAGCATGTCCGAGGCTATGCAAGTAGTATTTTTTTTTTAATATATAATTTAAATTTTTTAAATTACAATTGACATTCAATATTATATTAGTTTCAGCTGTACAGCATAGTGGTTAGACATTTATGTAACTTACAAAGTGATCCCCCCTGATAAGTCTAGTACCTACCTGGCACCTACATAATTATTATCATATTAGTGGCTATATTCCTTATGCTGTACTTTACATCCCTGTGACTATTTTGTAGCTGCCGATTTGAACTTTTTTTTCTTTTTAAGCAGTATTATTTATATTGGTCAAGGTTTAATCAGGAAAACAGAAGCCATTCTAGGTATTTTGAGTAGAGAGAGATGAATACAGGGACTTAGATACTTGGAGAAGCACTGGGGGGGCTGGGAGAGGACGGGACAGGAAGACACCGGAAGTGGGGAGATAGTGGGGAAGGTGTCACCAATGATCCCAGGTGCCCCCAGGACTGAAACAGTTGATCCCCAGGAGGATACTTGGGGCTGACAGAAGCTGTCACCAAGGATCTCAGCTGCCTATAGCACTGAAGTGGGGGGCTTGCAAGGGGACCCCAGAAGCCAAGCAATGATGCCAGCAATGATTTTCACTGCTTACCCACAGCTGCTGGAGAGCAACAGTGTCTACTTCCTTCAGCCTTCCAAAGCTGGTGAGGTGTCCCTTATAGGCAGAATTCAGCCTAGAACATACCGGAAAGGCACTGTGAAAATTCGGGGGAGACGTAAAAGGGGATGGGGATGACATTATATTAACGACAATCGATCTAGCATGTCCATCGACAGGGGCTGATTGTAGACATCGGGTTCATTCACAGACTGGCACACGGAGCAGCCTCCAGTGGAATGTGGCCACTCTGCACGGACTTATACGAAATGATCTTTCAGATTGACTTTTCAGTGAAAAAGCGAAAGGCAGCGAGCCTCCCGTGCTTCAATTTGTGTAAAAGATAAAAAGATAGTCCCATATGTGCTTGCCTGTATGCAGATCATCTCAGAAAACTTCTAGAGGGACAGGTGGAAGTGGTGGCCTCAGGGGACAGGTGTGTGGTAGCTGGGGGCCAGTAGAGGGAAAGAAAATTTTCCTTACTATACTCTTTTGTAATTTTGCGCGATGTGCATGTACGTACTCAAAAAGTAAGTAAAATCGTTTCCTGTGGCTTTTCCTGCCCAGTGACTGTCAGCAGCATTCATGGCTAAAGGGGAGGTCCAGGGAATTTGAGGAGGCCGGGACAGGTCTGGAGGACAGAGCCTGGGCCCAGGGACAAAGCAGGCCCTGTCTACCCAGATGTCGTGTCAACGTTTGCCAGGCCGGCCCCCGGGTAGGGAGCAGGGCCGAGAACCACCAGGCGCTTTGAAAGCTCTGTCAGAAGCAAGTTCAAGCTGTAGGCCTGGAGTTTGGGTCTCTGTAGGCTGCCGGTTTCCTGCACTCCCACCAGTGAGGTGCAGCTGGCCCTCTGCTGGCCAAGGACTCTGGGGAAGACAGGTCCCCCACGCATAACCCAAAAGGATAGCTGGTCCCTGGGGGAGGAGCTCTGGCCAACTTCAGTGGTGCTGAGGCTTGGGTCCTGCCCGCCACCCCAAGACTTCAGAAAATATAAATTGACCCATAATGATAGGAAACAGATTAGTGGTTGCCTGAGGACCAGGGAAGGGAGAGGAGGAGGCAAAGAAGAGAAAGAAGAAATTATATAGGAGTATGAGAAAACTTGGGGTGATGGATAAGCACCTGGACCTAGCCATGCCTGAAGCCCTAGAGATGTGTTATATCCGCTAAAAGTTCTTTTTGAGTTAGTTTGAAGTTGGGTTTCTGTCAGGTACCAGTGACTGCCGCCTGAACAAGAGAAAGTTTTGTGGCAAAATAGAAAGAGCCATATTCCCAGGGATCCAAGCAACCCGACTGTAGGATCCACCTGCCAGGTAAGAGAACAAGATATGAGAAGGGGCGATGCATCTCAGGTGCAGATACAGAGGCGCTGGTGAGAAAGCCGGCGGGGAAGGGGGTTGAAGAGATGGGGAGGAGCAGCTGCCATCTCCATAAGGGGAGGATGGACTGATTCCTTTGTTCACTGTGTGTCCCGAGGTTTAGCAGAGTCAGCTCTCGCATGCAACAGGTCCCCAAGGGGGCCTTCTAGTCTACGGCTGCGCAGTAATGCCCATGAGCTATGCACGTCGTCCTAGAGGTGCCGTGTGGGCACAGCGCGGTGGGCAAGGGGCAGTTATCCATGTAGAAAGTCAAGGAGAGTGACGAGGGGGACAGTGAGCAAAGCCCAGCTGTGGTAATTATCCAGGAAACAAGCCCCTTAGAAGGTCCTAGAGATAATTCTGCAAAGTGAAGACTTGGTCTGTTTTTGACAAGGGGGACTATTGATCAATAGGATTTAGGGACAAATGGGAAACCAAATACCTGAAGGCTCAAAGACCAGGAGACGGAAGGCCGGTCTGAATGTATGATACGGAATTCGGCTGTGCTCTATTTGCTTGGCTTGGGACCTGGGTTACGCTAACTTCGTAAAATAAGTTTTCCATGTCAGAAATAGGTTACATAGGCTGACACGAGTTGTTTCTTGAGAATCCGAAAGAGTTTACTGACCGAAAAGTTTCCAGAGACTCCAGGAAGTTGATTTCTTCGAAAACACTTTCAAATTCTTCCTCGCTTATGGGAGCAGATGAGTTTTCTTTTTGAGTCTATTTCTCTTGTTGATTAATTTGAACCATAACTTTCAATAAGATTTTAAAATCCATTCATATGAGAATTATAATTCTTATAATTTTACATTTTAATCTGCATTATTTACATCAACATACTTATTATATTTCCCATTTCTTTGCTTTAATTGAATTTGGCATAGGTCCAGCTATCTCAATCCTTTTGTTGTTTTTGTTAAAGAATCTTCTTTTGGATTTATTTATTAATTCTACTGCTTTCAAATTCATTAAATCCAACTTTCATCTTTATTATATCTGTCTTATTTCCTTTTTCTGGCTTTGCTTTAGTCTGTTTTAAAGTTTTTTCCCTGAAATATCTGAGTGGAAATATTAGGTCAGATTTTTTTTTTTTCTTAAAGTAATTAATGCATTTAAAGTTGTTAAATTTCACAATATTCAACAGCCCTTGTTTTAGAGTCAAGGCCTAACATGTAACACCCTCGAAGTCATGATGAGGTAAATTGGCATTATCCCCACAAATTTAATTATGCGGTATCCCTGATTTCAATACAATGCACCATTATAGTTTTTATTTTCTCTTTGACTTGACAGTTTTTTTTTCAACAGTTTTTTAAGAAAGAGGCTAAGCTTATTGTCATTATTCTTGTTTGGTTTACTTTTGTGGGTAATTTCTGGCTTATTATATTGTGGATGTAGAGTTCAGCCCGTCCAATTTCTGCTTTGGGAGATACTTGATATTTTCTTTCTTTCTAATATACATATATGGTAAAAATTTCATGTACAAAAGGAAGTTACAAGCTGTGTGTAGTACAGATGGATATTTGATTCAACCTTATTCATGATAGCGTGTCTAGATTATACGTTAAGGACTCTCACTACTTTTGTCTGTCTGGCAACATCCAGACCAGCACAGCATGGCTGGGGCCTCTGCTCCAGCTGCAATCAAGGTGTTGGCCACTGCATTGCATCTAGAAGGGGTCCTCTTTCCAAGCTCCTTTCTCTTGTTGGCCTCACTCATTTCCTTGCCAGTTACCAGCAGGGGGCGCTCTCAGCTTTTTAGCAGTAGCCCTTGTTTCTGGTCACTTGGCCTCTTCCATCTTCAAGTCAAAACAGCATGTGGACTCCTTCTTCTGCTTTGAATCTCTCTGACTTATTCTGCCGCTAGCCAGAGTAACCTCTCTACCTTTAAAGGCTCATGGGATTAGGTCAGGCCCACTCAAGTAATCTTCCTATTTTAAGGTCAATTGTGCCATATAAAACAACATAATCCGGGGAGTGACATCTCATCACATGCAGAGGTTTCAGGGAGCAGGAGAAACACCTTTGAGTATATTGTGATGCACGATGGCTCATAAGTCTTCATTATAAAAGACACATTCATTGATCAGTAACTCTATTTTTTAAGTACCAAATGGCACAGCTTCAAATTACATTAAAACGTCTAGCCGCACCCTGAACACATCCGATCTCGTCTGATCTTGGAAGCTAAGCATGATGGGGCCTGGTTAGCACTTGGATGGGAGACCACCTAGGAAGACCAGGTGCTGTAGGTGTAAAAAAACAAAAACAAAAACAGAAACAGAAATGTCTAGCCAGAAAGTGTTTGACTAGGTCTGGATGAGCTGGGCTGATTTGATTTGAGTCTGGCCTTACACCTGGCAGCTGGTTTTAGCTAACTTTTAGGCAGCTATAGCGATGGTCAGCTCTTTCCAGACCCACCTCAAATCTTGCAGATCATGTGCATGGGTTCCCAGCAGTGGTTAATGTGCAGCTTTTGCAGCCCAGCAGCCTGAGCACAGACCTCAACCCATCACTTGCAGCCAGACAGCTCAGGCAAGTGAGGCAACTGCTTTCTATGTAAATCCTGGATGAGCAGCTCACTCAGACCAATCCTGAAGGCAGCTGCCCTTGGCCTTTCACTCAAGCAAGCTGAGCTGTCAAATCCCCTTTAAAGTTTCAAACAGTTTGAGCTGAGTTTTGTCACTTGCAACTAAATATATTCTAACCAATGTTGGCTATATATTGGCTTTTATAAAAAGTGGATTATTGTGTCATTTGCCTATGAGAGCTCAGATACTGAACAATACGACAGCAACAATTTCCAGATATCTAAGGCTTTCTTAGGACTTCAGAAGGCCTGTGGGGGTGGGCTGGCCACAGCGATTTCTGTCAGCCGGAAGGGGCTACCCTCATCTCCTTGGTGGATAAAATAAAAACCATTCCTCCTTCCCCTGAAAGAGCCTCCCTAAGTGACTCTGAGGGCCTCAAAGCCAACTCGCCCCCACCAAGGCCATGTCTGTCCGGATCCTGACACACTTCTATCTCCCCAACTATATCCCTCAACTGGTGATACACACGATCTTAGAAAGCCTTCTTTACATAGATAAGCCAAAAGAAAAGAATAAAGCCCCCGGAATCCTATTCCTGTGGAACAGTTTGGTGTGGAGTTTGCCAGCATTTCTGAGGCACTCATAACCTTAATTAACGTGGGTGACTCGGGGTACAAGGAATGCAAGTTACAGATTTCACATAACCCGTTCAAATCGTCTTGCTGTTGCCATGTCCTACGTGGTCAGTTGGGGGCGCTCCCTGCCCTCTCCTGGGATTGCACAGTACCGGGCACTCCTCCAGCCTTCCGGCCCGGCCCCGCGCCCCTGATCTTCGCGGGGGCCCCGTCCCCTGCCCGCCTCGCCGGAGCCGGTCCAGCCGGGTCTGGGAGCCGCCCTGTTCCCGCCACGGCCGAGCGGCGAGGGCCCGCAGGTAGGTCCCGCAGGTAGGTCCCGCAGGTAGGTCCCGCTGGCAGGCGCTGCGCTTGGGGGTTCGGACCCTGCGACGCCGCACCCCGCACTCCTGCCCAGGCCCCTGGGATCCCGTAGGTCCCACCACGCCCTGCCTCCGACCTTCACCCCGAGGGCAAAGCGCGACTGTCCCCGCTGAAGCCCAAGGATTCAGTGATGGCCTAAGGGTCGCGGGCTAGGCTGATCGCTCTCGGATGCCCGCACCCTCCTACAACTCCTTTCTGCCCCGGATGTCAAGCCCCTGGGGGCTGCTGCCCAGCCTGGGGGCGGGGGCAGGAATTCCCGGCATTCCTGCTGGATTCGGCCGGCCGCTCAGGACAAAAATCGGGCGCGAGTCCGAGTCACCTGGGCGGCCGTTTAAAACACCTAGACTCGCGCCCACCCCGACATCGGGGGTAACCTGCCCAGACTGGGATCTGGAAGCAAACATTTTTTCAAAGCTTCCTTGAAGGCTTTTTCACACGAGTCGCGGGGCTGAGCCGCTCCGGGAAGCCTTGAGCTCCAGACTCATCTGGAAGGTGAACATATTCCAAGATGCAAGTTTTTGTATTAGAGTTATACGCAACGATTGCATTCTACTCCTGAACGTGTCTGTGTTCGTTTCCGTATAAAAGCTCTTGTGCACTTTTCAGAAAAAAGAAATTCATCATTTGTACAGATATAAAAATGAGCACGAGGTAAAGACTGATTTTATTCGAGAAGGCAAGCAGACGCTATAACCGGTCCACTCCATATAAAAAGCACAAATTTATACAGCGTGAAGGAATTTAATTGTAAAAGGAGGCAAGACTGGTTTTTCAACCGGCGAAATCAATGGAAGCTCTGCGGGACAAAAAGACTAAATTTTCAATCACTCGTCGGACTTATTTTTCTACTTCAGGGCTTTCAAATAAAAATCCATCCATACACATGGAAGTTACTATCAAGGACGAAGGGTCAAGGCTAAGCGGTTAAGAGCGTAGACTCCAGTTCAAGTTTTGCACTAAATGATTGGGATCCTGTTTTGGGGAGACTCCATTTTTTCACTAGGCTGTGGTATATCGTGGAGTTCTAGAAGTTTCCCTCCCCGCTCCTCAGCTTAGCTGGACAGTCTCCTGGGAACAGGCTTTCTTTGTTAAGGGTGGGGCTCTTCGAGGGGGTCTCCTTTAGTTATGTCAATGTGGCAGACAGGGTGCCCTTGGCCCTGGGGGGAGGGCAGAACAGAACCTTTCTTAGCCTGACAAAGCCACCCCTTCCCCAGGTCCCTTGGAATGCAGAGCTGGAGGCTGGAGAGAAAGGGAAGCTTTTTTGTGTTGGAAGCCCAGGGCCTTGGGGAGGGGAGAACTTGAGACTCATCGCCCCTCAACCTGCTTCAGGTTGGGGATTGACTAAAAGTTACTGTCAGGACAGGCCTGGAAATTTGCTTCACAAGGACAGCCGAGTGAGTCGGTGGGGCTCCCCAGCCACCTCTACAGCTGACTGGGAGCCTCAGGGCCCAGAACCCCTATCTTTTTTTTTCTTTTTAACGCCTACAGCACTGGTCTTCCTAGGTGGTCTCCCAACCAGGTACTAACCAGGCCCGATGCTGCTTAGCTTCCCAGATCAGACGGGATCAGGCTTGTTCAGGGTGGCATGGCCATGGATCCAGAACCCCTATCTTGCTGCCGCTCTTTGGGAGAAGGATGGCTGACTTGCTGAGGGTGACTAAGAGACCACTTCTGTGCGTGAAGCCTGTGTTCCCTGCAGCCCGTGCCTGGAAGGGGGCCTGAAAACCTCCAGGACATTGCGGGCGCCACAGCGCCACCCCGTAGAGGGAGAGACCCCGCTGAAGGGTCTGGCTGAGACTCCCCGAGAACGCCCTCTTTGCGCTAAGGAAGCCCAAAGGGAGGTTCCAAACTGTTTGAGAGTGCGTGGGCTCCAAGAGGGAGAGGGAAGATTTCGAAGAGAGGAAAAAATAACTTTCCACCTGTGCAGGTTCTTAGCAGAGACACGCCCCCACCCCACCCCACCCCATAATAAAAGACTAACAGGAGAAATACAGAAGTTTAATAATAGTGTATACCTGCTGTATACATGGGAGATGCCCAGGAAAACTGGAAAAAAACCACCACCAAAATGGCCCAAGCCACCTTAAATACCAGCTGAAGACAAATGAACAGTATTGGTGGGTGGGGCCAACTGTGGGAGGTTACCAGGAAAAGCTCTGAGAACAGGGGTTGTCGGCATGTTTAAGCGGCCGCCTTCTCCATTGATCAGTCTCTTGTGATTTAGAGCCACCCTTCTCCTGAAAAGGAGAGGGAGAAACTTACAAATGGGGATTTCCTTTATAAAAGTAAATATTCCTTACAAAAGGATAACTTCTACTGGATTTTCAGAGCTTCTCCAGTGTTGGCTGTTTCTCAAAAATAACCAGCTCAAGATAATCTTTATGCCAAAGACGCATATTTTGGGGTGTCATATTCTACTCCCCTTCATTTTCTGCCAATAAGGGTACATGAGAGATTAAAATGTAGTCATCTTTATACCCTGAGTTACGGTTATAACGATTATACATATTAAGGGCTTACCACGAATGTGCTCCATAAAATGGCAATTGTTATCATTATTACCGGGTATCAAGGCTGTAAATACCCGAAGGTTCTGGAAACTTAACAGTATGTCCTTTGTGTCTATTTCCCAAGATAATCAGCAATAAACCTCCGAAAGGCCAGGGCTATCATTGCAGGCGGCCAGGTCACAGTCCTGGGCAGCTAGAGGAATCCAGGGCCAGCTGAGGTGGGGGGCCAGAGCCAGGCCAGGCCTTGCTGGGAGTGGGTTGAGGGCTACAGTCAGCTGGGCTATCCTGGACAGGCTGGGTTAGGCCTGGGATTAGGGGTTAGGCTTGGGGTTAGGGGTTAGGCTTGGGGTTAGGGGGTTAGGCTTGGGGTGGGCAGCGCCCAGCAATTCTCCCCCCAGTCACTAGCCTCATTTTTGATGGAGCCCCCTTCCTGCTAAGTGGACAGAAGAGGCGGGAACAGTGGGAGGCCTTGGGCCATGTTCCATGTTCCCAGCCTGACATTCCTGAGGCCTGGGACTGGCTGCCTCCCCATGCCCCCGCAATGGGGCCTAGGGGTGAGGATATGTGTCCAGGATCCCCCCTCTGATCTTGCTTCTTCCCTGCTTTGGAAGCTGTGATGGCTCCTGAATGCCTGCAGAAAGCACCCTGACTCCTAGCGAGGAGCGCCTTTCTCACGAGGACAGCCCCAGTCCAGCCCCTCCCATCTCCAGCACCGTCTATACCTGGCAGCTGGCTGCTCCTTATGCCTCGCTTTTTGCACTTCTGGCCTGTTGCATGTGTCCATACCCTGGACTGTCCTTCCTCTCCCTCCACTCCTCCTTCAAGAGGCAGGTGTGCTGTGAGACCCAGGGGTGAAGCCTGCTCTCCGCCCTGTGCTGGGTGTTCCTGCTACACTGGCCTCCTTAGTGGGCTCCTGCCCTTCCTTTCTTCTAAGCTGGCTAAGCTGGCGCCCCACGGCTCCCCCAGCCCTCTGCCATGCCAGGTCTGGGCCGCTGACGGCTGGCATGGGTTCAGGTGCAAGGCCCTGATGGAACAGAGACTGAAGACGTTCCCATGCCCGAGTTTAGTGCTCGCAGTTAGCAGGACCAGCTGGAGATGCCACAGCGAGCCGAGGAAGGCGTGCACATCCAGTGCCCGGCTCCTTGCCACTTGCCCCTCTGTCTCAGGTTCAAATCTGGACACCCTCCTGCCACGCAGACCTGAGGACAGGCCCTGCCTACCTCCCCAGATGCCTTCCCTTTCCATGCCCCAGCCCCAGCCGCAGCAGAAAGGTACACCTTTGTGCTACAGATGCACTGCCTCTCTCCCCTCTGGCCCTTTGTACAGCCCTCCCCTCGGCCTGCAAATTTTTCTAGAAGTTGCAGCTGAACAAAGGATGCCTCTCCACCCGACCTGGGCTGAAGTCAGTGGCCTTTCCGCTGCTCTTGCCCTCGCTGGCGGAGCTCTGGAAGACAGAGGCCTCCGTGCCCCACTGTGCTTTCTGCAGCCCCCGGCATCAGAAGGTGAGCGATGGACAAATAGAGTTGGCAACTCTGGTGCGTGACCTCTGCAGTCACGAGGCTCCGCCTCGGAAGGGCCCTGTTTGGCTTTATTCTCCGCTGTGACAATCTTGAAATTCTTGACTTTTTAAAACCAGGGGCCCTGAAAATTATGTAGCCAGCTGATTGAGAAAGGAGGTATTGGGTGGCTCTGTGCTGAGGAAGGACTAGCCCCAGCGATGTCCCCTCTTCCTTCCCCGAGGACTCAGGCAGCGATGGCCGCGATGGTCGTCCATTTAGTCTCGCATGCCCTCTGTGCTCTAAGATGTTGCATTGTATTAGGATCCAGCCATTCCCATCACTCATCTGGAGCAGAGGCCCTTTGTAGCCATTAATGTGACTCTCTTGGGGCATGTGACCTGCTCTGCAACGCTGGGGGCAGGCAGGCAGGGCACTGCTGGCTTGCTGATGACAGCCCCAGTGACTCTTCTACTGGGGTTGGCTGTTTCCCCCGCCCCCCATCCTGGAGGCAAGCAGCCAAAGCTACGTTTCCCTACACAATGTAATTCCAATACGAGATGCCTCGAGCCACTGTGTCAGTGCTTGCCAGCCTTATCACGACTTCCAAGTTGACCGAAAGGACATCAGGAAGCCCACCAGTCCCTGCATGCCCCCACCCAACCCCACTCCCTTAGCATCAGCCTCGGCATCACCTCTAGCCTTGCTCTCTGAGGGAATGCGCTGTCAGCTTGCAGCTCTCCGGCCGCCCCCTCCCTTACCCCAGTCCAGGGAACACCCTTCTTGACTCTGGCCCTGGTGGCCTCTGCCTTAATCCTGGCACTCACTTCCCTGTAAGGCCCTTCAAGGGGTCCTTGTGTACCCACCCGCCAAGAACAAGGATCAAGCTGTGTCTTCGGAGATCGCCAGCAATCTTGGCCCCAGACAGGCCCTGATGGAAACGGCAACAGGAAGTTTCACACCAGAAAAAAAAACTGGTTCTAATTTTATTGAGAAAATAGAGTCAATTCTTCAGTCTTTTCCCAGGCGACTCCACCCTGCAACGGAAGGTGGCATCTTTCTGCATCCACCCCTAAGGGCCCTAAAACTGGGCAGGATGGCCCACGAGGGACACTCTGTCCCTTCACTAGGACAGATGTTGGTCTGCTCAGGCCCTGGAGAAGCAGGGCAGGGTTCTGGAGAGGGGCTGCCGCGGGCGTGAGGGTGCCCTCGGGGTGGGCGAGAGGGGCCCAGGGCGCTGGTGTCCTGCTGGGATGAGGGAAGGGACGAACACCACTCTCTCTTGAGGCCTGGCACCTTCTCCCTCCAAATTCTTCATAAATAAAACTTCACATTAAGAGAGGTATGTCCACTGCCAGGGCCAAACCGGCTGGTTCCTGGCCTGGAAGCCAGGCCTCAGTGGGGCCGCAGCGGGGCCCTGGCTCAGGCTGGTCTGGCAGCGCCGTGACTGCAGGGGTCTGAGCGCTGCTCTCTGGCCCTGCATCGGGGTGAGAGTGGGGGCTGCAGCCATCCAGAGGGTCTGAGGATCACTGAGGTAGTCAGGGCAGCCAACTCCAGGCAGGGCTGGGGTGGGGGTGGCGTGTGTGCTGAGCGTCTTCGGAGGCTCTGTCTCCAGGAGACCAGGGACATGGACTGTGAGGGGGCCTGTGAACCCGCACAGGGTTGCACTTCTCCTGAAAGGGTCGCTTGGCCCAGGGGAAGACCGAGGCGTTTCATGGGAGAAGAATCTTCCCTGTGAAAAGAGAAGGCAGCCACGGAGCCATCCAGGGCGAGGCCCAGCCCCGGGACCTGAGCACGGGGCTCCTTCAGAGGCCACCAGGGCCTCCCGCTAGGGCAGCAGGAGCCAGGCGAAGAATCCAGGCTAGGAGGGCCGCCAGCGGCCTCGCTCGCCAGATGACCTTCTCCAGCCTGGGCAGTTCCAAACGTTCCTGGGCCTCAGCTCCACTTTCTGGAGACTGTCCACACAAGGAGTCCCCCGTCCTGCTACCTGCACCTCACCACACCCAAGGGCACCTAAGGCCCCAAACCTCCACCTCCTGCAGAGGACCAAAGGCCCCAGCATTGCAATTGCAGCCCCATGACTTCCAGGGTGCAAGAGCACAGGCTCCAGCCCACCCTGGTGGCCCGGCCGGGGTCAGAGCATCTGGAGCTTTCGGGAGCAGGTGAGGTTGCTGTGCACCAGCCCCCACATGGCCAGCAGCTCGGTGGGCAGCAGCTTGTGCACAACCAGCATGGAGCGGAAAAAGCACGGCTCCTTGTTCATGCGGCTGTTGCGGTTCCGCGAGATGCCGAAAGTCTTGAAGCCCGTGTGGGCCGCAGGGTACACGCCCAGCACCTCCAGGCACATGCCCAGGAAGACGTCGTCGATGGGGAAAAGCTCCACGGTGTCACAGGCGTGGTGCAGGCGCCGGGCCAGGCAGCCGGCCATCAGGAAGCCACCTCCGCCGGCGTAGGGGGGGTAGTTGCTCTTGCTGTACAGAGCCCCGGGGATGTAGTACTTGTTGTCCTTGTTGCGGATGGGCTTAGCGTGCTTCAGGACGTCGCCCACGAACAGGTCCTCCTGGGGCCGTCGGTCAGCCAGAAATTCCAGCAGGTTGGTGGGGTTGACGTAGACGTCGTCATCGCCCTTGAAGATGAAGCGGACGTTGGGGCAGTAGATGTCAAACCACTTGAGGAAGTGGATCTCCTTGAGGGTCAGGTTGAAGAAGCTGTCAAGAAAGTCCCACTGCAGGATGTCCCCGTAGAGGCGGTCCTCGTAGGCCAGCAGCTGCTGGTAGTGGGCCTGCTCCTCCTGCTTGGAGGCCGTGCCCAGCAGGAAGAGGGTGCGCACGGCACCGCGGCCGCCGCCCGCCGCCTCCCGCTCCCGGCCCCAGGTCTGGCGGATGGCCTCGCGGCGGTCGTGCTGCGTGATGACCGACTTGATGACCACCAGCAGGTAGACGTCGCCTGTGCACTTCTCCGGGTGGTTCAGCAGCATGGGGAAGTATCGGCAGTGGCGATACAGCAGAAACTGCTGGAAGCGTGGCTCCAGGGCCTGGAACCAGGACTGGTGGGTCAAGTTGACGTTGGCTGAGCAGTTACTGGTGGTCACGTCCCAGGCCTGAGGCTCCTGGGAGGCCGCGTGCGTGAGGGTGACCAAGCCCTTCGATCTCTTCCAGAAGTCATCGGGGTTCACCAGGTGTCCACCAGTGGGGTTCTGGGCATCCTGAGGCTCTGGGGTCGGTGGCGGCGTCCCTTCGAGAAACGGGCTGGGGGTCAGACTGCGCTGGAACACTGCTACGGCCACTAGCAGGGCCAGGGACAGGCACACGCTCTTGTAGATGATTCTCTTCCTGGGGGGCGGGGGACAGTTCAGAGCAGAAAGGAGAAGATGAATGCCCCGGTGTGGAGCCGCAGGCCCAGTGGGCAAGTGGGCCCTGGGCACTCGGGTCCCGGGGCCCTGAGCAGTCAGAGGAGGGTCCCGAATCCCCCCCACACCCCGTTCCCACCCCCACCCCCCCTCCAGGCCCAGGGAGCCAGAGCTGTCAGCACCGCGGGGTTCAACTCGTCGTCACCACAAGCCAAATGGCTTCCTTTGAGGGGCTCTCTTAACCTCTCCAGACCATAATTTCCTCTCCCCTGAAATGAAGACAATAACAGTGTGGGACTGGAGCACTGCCTGTCTCAGGCACCCGGCAATGCAGGGGGTGTGTGGTCAGGGACCCTGGTTCTACAGGGACAGCCTCTGACAGGCTGTTCACCGCGTAAGGCGAGGTGCCCCGTTCACTTTCACACCCTTGTGCAAACCCAGAGAACCACTGGGCGGGGCAGCCTGGGATCTCGGTAATATGCGGGGCACACTGGGGAGTAGGCTCTAACTCGGGATCTGACGAAGTCTGTCTCTCTCCCCTCAACTCCATCTATCTGACTCAATGAAAAAGAACAGCCCAAGGCATCTCCTAGTATGACCACTGTCCCCGAAGCCCCCGGTATGGCGCCTCTCTTAATGTCCCACTAGGAGAGATGCTCTCCTGCCCTGGGAGGGAAACAGCTGGCCTGCCCCCCCTCCAGGCCCACTCCTTGCCCTATCACACTC
>NW_024354875.1:1437717-1517790 GCF_902729225.1 Pteropus medius
AATGGCTTTGAGAGGGTCTCTCTCAACCTCTCCAAACCATGATTTCCTCTCCCCTGAAATGAAGACAATAGTAGTGTGGGACTGGAGCACTGTCTGTCTCAGGCACCCGGCAATGCAGGGGGTGTGTGGTCAGGGACCCTGGTTCTACAGGGACAGCCTCTGACAGGCTGTTCACCGCGTAAGGCGAGGTGCCCCGTTCACTTTCACACCCTTGTGCAAACCCAGAGAACCACTGGGCGGGGCAGCCTGGGATCTCGGTAATATGCGGGGGACACTGGGGAGTAGGCTCTAACTCGGGATCTGACGAAGTCTGTCTCTCTCCCCTCAACTCCATCTATCTGACTCAATGAAAAAGAACAGCCCAAGGCATCTCCTAGTATGACCACTGTCCCCGAAGCCCCCGGTATGGCACCTCTCTTAATGTCCCACTAGGAGAGACGCTCTCCTGCCCTGGGAGGGAAACAGCTGGCCTGCCCCCGCTCCAGGCCCACTCCTTGCCCTATCATACCCGTTTCAGAAGCAGAGATTAGAGGTTTGTTTTTTTTTCCAGGAGTGCTGGCAGGCCCAGGGCCAGGGACCTTAGCTCTTGGGCCCCTCTCTGTTCAGCTCACACTCTGAGGGTACCCAGAAAGCCTGTCCTGGTCTCTCCTTTGCAGACAAAGGGGCTGAGGGCTCCGGGAGGGGGAAAAGCAGGCCAATAAAGTGTGGCCTTCCACGGCTAGGCCAGCCGGGAGATGGCCCTGGCCTCCGGGGGAGAGGTGGGGGCGATGGGAAGAGACAGACTGCAGGACAGGTGGCCCTGGGACTGGCTGGCTGAAGGTGTAGGGAGAGGGAAGTCTGAGCCCCGTTAGAGTGACATTTTCCTACAGGGTCCCAAAGTTTCCTGTGAACCGGGTGGGAGAAAGGCTGGGTCACCCCAGGTGCTGGGGCAGGGCTGTGAGACCTGAGACCCGCCCCGGGAGGATGAGGGAGCGGAGTGCTCGGTGCTCACAGGTGCTCACAGCCCAGGGCGGGAGGCCGGACTGCAGGAAGTCCAGAGGGGGTCACCCCGGGGGAGGGGGATGCGGAGAGACCCTTCCACCCCGGGCTGGTTCCACCTGCGCTGTTCTTCAGGGGAGGGGAGCAGAGAGGAGAGCGCGCAGGCCGGAGGCCCCAGAGGACAGAGGTCGCCCAGGATGCAGGAACCAAGCTGCCAGCGACACTTTGGGTCCCCAGCTCCCGAGGTCCCGGGTGGGATCTGGGGGCCTCGGGCCGCTGCGGAGGGCTGGGCGCGCGGCCAGGCATCTCCGGCCGCCACCGCGCGAGCCCGTGCGTCCCGGGGCACCGCGGCCGGCCCCGGCCTCCCAGCGCGGCATCTCTCCTGCCCGGAGCCGTCCGGCGTCCCCTGCAGCCCTCCGGCCTCCGGGGAAGGGGCAGCCCGGGGTCCCCGCGTCCCACCCCGGGTCTCCCGGCCCTACGGCCCCCACTCACCCCAGAGACATGGCGGTCCGGGCCGGGGAGGCGGCGAAGCGGGGCGCGCGGCTCTGGGGACGGCGGGCGGGGACTGGGACGGAGAGGGAGGGGGCGGAGGACGAGCCGCTCGCCCGCGGTGACTTTTCTCCTCCCCGGGCCGGAGGAGGGGCCGGGAGGGGCGGCGGCGTCCCAGGTGCGTTAACCCCTTCGGCGCCCCCAGCCCTCCAGGCGGCGGCCGCGCGGGAGTCACCCCCTTCTCAGAGGCGGAACCCGAGACTCCGGAGCGCGCGCTGCCACCCAGGGTCGCCCGGCCCGAGAGCGGGTGGCCGAGTCGCGACTTCGCCCACGGGTACCGCCCGCGGAGCTTCTCCGAGCCGCCAGCGCATCTGGACGCGTGGGAACCCGGACATCACCCACCTCCCACCTTCCCAGGATGGGGGCGCACTTCCCTCCGGCCCCATTCGGACTCCTGGGTGGGGGAGACAGAGGCGCTCAGGCATTTAAGACTCTTCTCTGTGCCCCCGGCCGCAGCCCTTCCACCTCTGGGGCGCCACAGTCTCCCCCCACCCCTCACCCCCATCTAGGGAAGGCCTGTCTGCCAGCCCAACCCCCTTTCTTTTCGTCCATTAACGAATATTTCACTCAAAACCCTTTTATTAATCTGTTTGTGTGTGTGCCAGCCCCAGCCCCTCCTAGGGTGTGGGCTGCACTAGGCTTGAACTTGGAGGGGCATTCTGGGCCCAGCGGGGGTCTGGGGCGGGGCCTTCCCATCCAGGTGACTTCCAGAATCCTCTAACAGGCACAAACCTCCACTGCCCGCTTTCATCCGGATGCCTGTTCTAGTCCTGTTCTAGTTGAGGTCCCATCACTGAGCATACGATGGGACCTTAAAAAACGCTCATAGAACTGAAATGGAAACATTTCACAGTCCAGTAGATAATAGCTAACATTCTTCAAGCAGTTTCGATCTGCCAAGCACAACTCCAGGCTGGTGCGTGACTGACTCACTTGATTCTGGAGGTAAATACTATTATTATTCTCACTTTACAAAGGAGGAAATGGGGGTGCCAGAAGGGGAAAAAGCCAGTGGACCAGGTCCCACAGTTAGTAAGAAAATTCAGGAGGCCCGCCTGGTTCCGGAGGCAGGCTCCGGGCCCTTCTCTCAGGCACGGCAGTGACAGGGAGCGACTTTCCCACCTGCGGGCCCCCAGGTACAGTGAGAGGTAGATAGTGGGAGCCTAAAGAGGCCGCTCTTGCCAGGCTGAGTCCCAGGCCTCTGAGGCTCAAGCCAGAAGCCCCTCTAGCTGGTTCCTTAAGGCTCAGGGCCCTTCGGAGGGCGAGGAGAGACCGAAGGTGCAAGAAGCTTTCCCTGGATGTTGCAATCTCCAGTCAGGGAACATGAAGGGCCTGACAAGAATAATTCCTGTGGGGCCAGCACCCGCTGTAACAGCCCTTCCCAAGTACCAGAGCAAGAGGAAGGTCTGACCTGCGCCTAGAAGGCCCTCTTGGCCTGCCTTCCTGTCCAAGAGGGCCACCCATGGCCCCACTGGCCACCAGTCCTGCAAGGCACCAGGCACTTCAATGCCCAGGCTTCTGGGTTCTCCCCCTTCGCCCTGTAAGTGTGACCTTGAAGGAGGGCCAGGGCCTGCCTGCCTGAGGACAGACAGCCCACCCTGCCTCAGCACTGACCTTTCACCTGGAAGCTGCGGGGTCTCCTCGGGTGCCCGGTAAGGGGAGGACATAGCTGTTCCCTGTGAAGGGGTTTTGAGCCCAGGTGTGGGGACTAGCGGGGCAGGAGTTGGGTCAGGGCTCTGTACTTCCTGGCTGTCATCAGGGGCTGGTGGCTTATCCCCTTGAGACTCAGTTTCCTGTGAGGACCGGTGACATTAGGTGAAATGACGCCTGTGAAGCATGCAGATCAGTGTCTCCTATGCAGTGGCATCATGATGGGCTGGCTGATGTTAATATTATTATTGATATTAGCAACTCGACCCACCAGGCCCCAGAAACCACCAGGGCCCACGGAAGTGATGATGAGAGGAGCCACCCAAGGCCACCTGAGTGTTTGCCAGTGGAATCTGGTCTATTGAGGGGACTGGTTTGTCCTTACAAATTTGAACTCAGACTAGGGAAATGGATAACAATGAAATACTCAGGGCCTGCCTGTGGAGTGGAGGCCGGGGATGTGGGAGCCAGGCCAGGCCCTGGTCAGCTTTCACTGTCCTTCTGACAGGCTCCCCTGCTGGCTTCTAGGGTCTGTCCCTATCAGTGAGCACTCTGAGACTCAGCCAGGCTGGCCGCGCGCCACCTGTCTCCGCCCCTCCCTGTGGTCAGAGCCTCAGGGGTTTCCTGCTGCTGCACATGGGGCGTTGAGCAAGGCCCCTGAGAAGGTGACGTCAGTCTGCAGATGGAAACTGCCCAGCCCCACTGCCCCGGCTGAAGGCAGTTAGAAGCTGAAGAACCAGGAGGGGCGTGGAATGATGGATGGATGGATGGATGTGGGGAGTCGGGGTGGTCTGTCAGTAGCCCTGGCAGGAGCTCGTCGGGCATGTGGCAGGAGTCCCAAGCAGTGGCAGATGTGGGCGTTTCTGCTCCCCTCGAGGTGAGATTCTGCCCTGGAAGAGGAAAGTCATCGAGGCCCGATGCGGGAGAACCCCGAGACGCTCCCCTCCATTCCCCCGCCCTCCCCGCCTCCCCGCCTTGCTCCCGTTCCTTTCCCCGTTCCCTTTTCTTGTCCTCATTCCCACTTTCTTTTGTATCGGCCCCGCCCACCCTCCTGAATCAGTTGGAATCCATACTCTGCTGGTGCCAGGCAAGCACGCAGCTCGGCTTGCCCGGGGCCGAGGACCAGTCTTGACCTTGGAAGTGGGGAGATACCTGGTGGGCCAGAGGTTGCCCTGAGTCAGCCCTTAACTGGACAATGCGGAGCTGACTGGGGCCTGAGAGAATCAGAGAGCTGGGTGTGAGGAGCCCTGGGCACCTTGGAGAGAGACCGCCATTGCCAGAGGCTGGTGCTTGGTGGCTGGGCAGTGGCCACAGGGTAGAGAGCGGCCCTGGCTGTGTTCACTTTATTGCAGCTGCGTGGTGTGTGTGAGTTCATCTTAGTGTTTAGAGACTCTGAGCCGAAGTCTACGCTCCAGGGGCAGCCAGGGCCAGTGCGTCAAGCCTGCCCGGCTGCACCAAAGGGTCTGTTAAGCGATGTGTTGTTTAAGGTGTGTGCCTGGCAAGATACACGACACCAGCCCCTCCGCCTGTGCGTGGATGAGCCCAGCGACCCAGCAGAATAGTGCCCTGGGTCCAGAACTTTCTCTAATTCGTCCTGGATCCCTCTATATAATGATCCGATTGGAGGCTTAGCCAGTCTTAGGTCATCGTGTCCTTGAATTCACCCAGAGTGGGGCTCCCCAGGGTTCCTGGGGAGTGGGGGGAGGTCTGTTTTGAGCTTCTTGGCAATAGATGTTTTAAGGGGGGTAGCACTGATTTCATTGTAATATACTCTCTGGGGAGGAGGTGTGGGTGAGGTCTACCATCTTCATCTACCTCTAGTTCTAGAAGGCCACCCATGTGCCCTGCAGAGGGTCATCCTGCAGGGCACCCATCCTGCAGGGCACCCTGGGAGGGTCTGCCCAGTCAAGAAGGGCAGCATGCAAAGGAGCAAGAGAAAGAGGCCCAGAAGGAGCTAGCAGAGGGGGGAGATGGGGGAAGGGTGGGGAGCTCAGGGGCAGGGAGGACGGGCTTTCAAAGCGTGGCTGGTCTGGCTTGGAGTCTGGAAGTGCCCCGGACCCAAGGGAAGGTTGGGTCAAAGAGGAGCCCAGATCACAAGGGGTTGAGAGAAGACAGGAAAAGTTAAAAGGGGATCTTCCCAGACCTGCTCGTACCTCAGAATCTCCTGGGAAACTGGAAAAATACAGTCCCCAGGTTCCCGCAGACTGTCCACAGGCAGGCACTGAGCAGTATAACGGACAATATGCTGTTGTCAGGGACCCCGGGATGCCCTTCTGTGGCCAAATCCTGATAAAGCCAAGACCTACCCAACAACCGAGAAGGCGACACAGCCATAACTAGTAAGATGTTTCAAAATCACAGTTCCGGGGCCTGCCTGTGGAGAGTCTGCTGGAACCTGGGGAACTGTATTTTTCCAGTTTCCCAGGAGATGCTGATGTTCGAGCAGGTCTGGGAAGTATTGGTGCTGAGCCCTCCAATTCCAACTTTCTTGGTCAGCTGTGGGCAAGGGCCAGAGGGAAGACAGAACGAGGAGGCAGCTGTGGAGGAGGAAGTTGGAGGCAGAGACAGGGAGGGTTGCGGAATCACTTTTCCTGGTGAAGCAGGTGGCGGTTGAGGAAGCAGGTGGGTTTAGGAGCTTGTGGGGAAAGGGGGCCACAGCCTCTGTCCGGGACCTAAGAAAGCCAGAGGGGGACAGGGAAGAGTGTTAAGAGCCAGGCAGAGGGGCTCTGGTGTATCCTGGAGACCCCAGGCCCGCAGCCGAAGCAGGGGTTGTCCCGGGCTCCTCTGAGCAAGTCACAGAAACCCAACTCAGAGTAGCTCAAGCAAAAGGAATTTATTTACTCGTATGACAGGAAAGCCCTGCCTCTTGCTCTCTCGGGTCCTCTCCCCACAGCCCGCCCCGCTGCAAAGTTCGCCTATCTCTTGGTTCTCTCCTAAACCCACAGGCTTTTTTCACGAGGAGTAAGGGAAAGGCTGGTGGGCAGGTGGCCGCAGGCATGTGTCACCCTTTCTGGAGGAAAGAGGCTTTTCCCTTCCCAAGCTCCACGGGTAAAATTCCAGGGAAGCACTCTCATTGATCTCGCTTTAGTCACGTGCCCAAACCTGGCCAGTGATCATATACTGGAGGACTCGGGCTGTGTGATTGGCCAACCCTGGTCCTCTGTCGTGGTTGGGGCAGGGTCCTGGGAGTAGCAGCCTCACAGGAACTATCTGGAAGGACGGGTCCCTCAGAGGAAGCTGCTATTATTAAGAAAGTGGAGGAAGAGATGACAGTCAGTCCTCTAGCTCATAGGAAGCCCCTTTAACTGTTAAATCATCTTCCAGAACAGACCCCCTAAGACCAGGAACCCTAGAAGAAGGAAGAGAGGGGTGGCGGCTGTGTGGGACATGTCTTCACTCGTGTTCCTGACAAATCCTTCTCTTCTCGGTGGGAGGAGCCCCAGGCTGGCCAGTGAGGGTGGACAGCGCTCTTTTGGGGGCTGTCCACTGTCTGGCCCCCTTCCTGTGCTTGGGTCCTCACTGGCTGGTCCGGGAGCAGCCAAGGCCACCAGAGGCTTTGTAGGTGTGGGAGCCAGTGAGGTGTGGCCGGAGCTGGGCAGCTGAACAAAGAAGTCAGAGTTCAAAACCACCCAGGAACCAGAGTCTGGGGGGACTTGGCAGAGGTTGCGTGGAGCAGCCGGACTGCACCCCAGGCTCCTGTCAGCAGAGCATGGTGGGCACACTCACAGACACACACAGACAGACACAAATACACACTCACGGCAGACACACAGAGCTATACAGGCGTGCAGGTGACACTGACCCAGATATGTACACACACACAGACAGGGACAGACACAAATACTCAGAGACACATACAACACTCATGCACACATAGGTCAGACCCAAGCAGACACATTTGTACAGAAGTATGCATGTTTAAAGAGACACACGTATTCACTCACATTCACACGCACTCATGCACATATGAGATACATGCACATCCAGTCAGAACACACACACATACACACGCACACACAGATACACATTTCCGGAGATCCACAGAAACTCACACAGATACTCATCACACATAGACACACCCAGAGAGACACACACCTTCACACACACACACACACACACACACACACACGCCTATGGCCTTTGCCATGTGGAAGGGACCTCCCTCAACCAGCTCATCTGCTGCTGGTGAGCCTCGCCTGGCAGTCGCTCGGGCACGTGGGCATGGGCTCGGCCTGGCAGGGTCCTGCTGCATCCTCTCTTGGTCTGCCCCCAGGTCCTCGAGTCTGTGCGCACCCCTCGTTCGGCCCCTCAGCCTCAGGCACTGCCCGTAGGGCCTCGACGCCACCCACTTCTACACCACCCCCTGCCCAGCCACTGGGCTTTCTTCTCCTATTCGCTGAGAGCCCAGCTTCCTGCTGCCCAAATGCGCAGCCGCCTTCTGACTCGAGTGAGCGCCGGCTCCTCTGTCATAACCCACCTCGGATGTCCCCTCCCTGGGCTGGCATCATGTCTGTCTGTCCCTCTTCTACCTATCGCACCACACTTGGCGCAGCTGAGAGCAAGGACAGTCCTTTCTGTGTTTCTGGCCGCGCAGGGGAGGGGAGGCACAGATGCCTGTCGGTTAAATAGCCCAGGGAATGAATCGCCAGCACTGGCTGCCTGGAGGGAACTCTGGCAGTGAGGGGGGCCGTCTTCAGAGGGTGATGGGTGTGCCCACCTCAGGGAGCCTTGGGCAGCCCAGACAGATTTGCAAAGCCCCAGCCCCACCCCCAGCTCCCACGTTCAAACGCACACTGACGCGCATTCACACGCGGGTGGGCATCGTGCCCCTCGTCCCGGACAGCTGGGCTGCTCCCTCCCCCTCAGGCCACCAATGACTCACACCCCTGCCTGCCAGGCTGCACATAGCCTTCTTTCAGCCCCTCAGCCTCAAACACTAGCTTAGTCTTCCCTCTCCGGCACCTCCCCCTCCCTGGTGAGCTGGCCTGGCCTCCCGGCCTGGCAGCTCAGCCCCACGGGGAGGCCACGCAGAGGCCTCCTTCCTCTACAGAGCACCGGGCTCCTGTCTCTCATCGCCCGGCTCCTGTCCAAGCCAGCGCTGAATGGCTGCCTTTTCACGGCCCGGGGCCTGGCCAGGTGCATTCTGGGCAGCACCGCTCCCACCAGTGCCTGCTGGGGACCTATCGGCCATGGTGCTGCTAGCATCAGGGGGACAGAGCCGGAGGGACAGGGTCCCTGAAGTCCCTCCCAGGCGCTAGTCAAAGGCTTCCTCAGGCCTATAAAGAACTCTTCTTCTCATACACCTTGTCGTCTGCCTCCCCAGTGGCTGTAAGTAGCCTGGCCAGGCACGGAGTTTTATTATTTCCATTTTCCTGAGGAGACGACTGAGGCCCGGAGGAAGGTGAGCCCACTGGTGAGTGGTGGAGCTGGGACCCGGTCTTGGCAAAGGAAGGTTAGCAGCGCGATGGGCCTCTGTGGGGTTCCAGTGAGCACGGAGAGGTAGCTGAGCCAGGCGCCCTGGAGAAAGGCCCATAAGTGGGCACCACACGGCAACGGTCACAAAATCAGTTCTGGGTTTTGCGCCCAGCATCTCTCCCTTCTTTGGTAAGAGATCTCCCTCCTCTCTCTCAGGGCGGGCCTGTCACAGTTCAGTATGCCCCCTCCCATCCTGACCACGGGTTTGGTCCAATCAGGGCTCGGCCCTGGGGAGTTTCAAAGGGGAACTGGAAGAGGAACATCCCTTTGCTCTCTGATCATGGGTCTTTTGAGGATGTGGTTCTGAACATACTGGGAAAATACAGTGCCATATGCACCGATGCCCCCCAATCTCTGCAGTGGTAGAGAACAAAACAGCAAGACAGAAAAGGGAGCTCGACAGGGCCGGAGCCTGGTTCTAGAGGCCCCGTGGTCAGCAAAATCGCGCGTCTCCCTCAGAGATGTCCAGGCCCTAATCCTCAGGGCCTGTGGCTGTTAGGTTGCTGTCAAAAGGGATGCAGATGTTATTAAGGTTTTAGACCTTAAAATAGGGTGGTTAGCCTGGATTGTCCAGGTGGGCCCAATCTAATCACAAGAGCCCTTGAAAGCAGAGAGCCTTCTCTGGCCAGAAGCAGAAGAGATGCAGCAGAAGAAAAAGAGAGATTCTAGGAGTGAGAGGGATTTGACATGCTTTAACTGGTTCTAAAATCTAGGGACCCACTTGTGGTCTCGAGACCAGAAGAAGGCCTCTGGAAGCTCAGGGCAACCTCCAGCTAGCAGCCAGTGAGGACA
This sequence comes from Pteropus medius, assembly GCF_902729225.1. Taxonomy (NCBI): domain Eukaryota; kingdom Metazoa; phylum Chordata; class Mammalia; order Chiroptera; family Pteropodidae; genus Pteropus; species Pteropus medius. The sequence goes on from NW_024354875.1 coordinate 1,447,162, forward strand.
TGGGGACCTCAGTCCTACAACCACAGGAACTGGATTCTGCCCGCAGCCTGAAGGCACTTGGAAGCAGATTCTTCCAGAGCCTCCCCTTGAGAACAGAGCTGGCCAACACCTTGATTTTGACCTTGTAAAATTCTGAGCAGAGAAACTAGTTGAGCAACCTAGACTTCTGACCTACAGATATCTGAGAGAGCAAATCTAAGTTGTCTCAAGCCGCTGAGTGTGCGGTAACTCACTGCAGCAGCATTGGGAAGATAACATATGTCCCGAGAATTAAGGCCGCCCTTCCTCCCTTGAGTAAGTTACAGGCACCAATAATTTCTGGGTGTGTTTTTTCTCACCCATGACCAAGACTCCTGACTGACACTGTGATCTAAAAAAAATGTGGGTGGGGGGTGTAATGCCATCATTTTTTTCTGTTTCCCAAAGAGCCTGCCCTTACGGGTGGGTAGAAGAAGACAGGGCACTCAGAACTTGGGGGCAGCCACCATCACATGGCCTTGGGGACAACAAAGGGTATGGGAGAGACGGGCCTTCTTGGGCCTGAGTCTTCAAAAAGTTGAAGCGGCAATTCCAGAAGGCTCGGGTGGCCCCTTCCTTCCTCCCATCAAGGCTGAGGTTACCAGGGAGAGAGCCATTTGCTGGGATCTAGGGAGCAGCGCCTTCTCTGAGAACATTCTCTGGTGGCTTGGTCAAAGCTCGTAAAGGCTGGCGAGGGTCAACATACATAAGCGTTGCAGCCCAAGATGGCGACAAAACAGGCCCCTGAGCTTATCTCCTCCCGTGCACACGGTGAAACCCACAGCTACACATGGAGACATTCCCTTTGAAGAAATCTAGAAACTAGTTGAGTGACATATTGGGAGAACAAGAAATACCCACACCGGAAAGGGTAAGAAAGGTTGAAACTCACTCACTGTCTACACCAATCCCAGCACAGCGACATGCGAGCGGGAAGAAGCTTACGACTCTCAGCTTCTCCTTGAGGAGTGAAGAGTTTGGACCCAACTTTTAAGACTTCCACCTGAGGAGCGGGCCCCCCTTGGAGCTCACCAGCAATGACCCCATTGTGTGTCTGTGCTGTGACAGGGAGGGAGCGGAAGAGGCCCGGGGAGGAATGGGGGTGCATGGGGAAGGGCGGGCAGGGGCCAAGGCACATGTAGGCCAAGGACACAGAGGCAGGAGCTGGATCCAGGAGCAAGCTAACTCCATGTCTCCTGGGGGATAACCCCTCCCCAGGGGCCTGCAGGGCCTTCTTTCATGGTTCCGCTCGACCCCCATGCCTCCTACCCGCTCTATTACTTCCACGGCACAGGGCAGGGTCTCAGAAACTAGGACTCTGCGCAGGAAGTGGTAACAGACGCAATACGGTACACGTGTCAGGGGGCCGTGCCGCTGCCCCACTGGAGACCCCAGGTTGCTCCAGCCACTGGAAAGCATCCCTCGGCCAGGGATAAGGGACCCCTATGACCCTGCCAGGTGCTGAGAGGTGAGAAGTGCGAGGAGTTGAGAGGCAGCGGGTGACAGGCAGAGAGGGGGCAGCGAGGTGAGACAGAGGCTGCTGTGGCCCGCCACCCCTCCGCCACTCCGGCTGTGCCAAGAGAAGCTGGACGCAGACAAAGGGACGCCACGCGCCCAGAGGGTCTGGACTGCAGCTAGCTGCCCACCTGTGGCGTCTTTCAGACAACCTCAGGGTCTCGGGCTTTGGACAATGGAAGAAACGAAGCTGTGAGGCCAGCCTTTGGGGAACGCACAATCCGGGAGCATGGTGCTGGCTGCTCCTGTGCCCCTGTCAGCTAAGTCTGCTTTGAGAAGATGAAACCGCACACCTAGGCCTGCTTGACCCAGGAAGCTTCCAGCAGGACAGGGAGAGCTGGGCCCCCCTTCCCGCCCTATTCCCCGTGGACAGATACCTCTCTAAACAGCCTCAGGCTCCCTGTGGCCCTGGGAGGTTGAGCTGGTCCACTTCCAGAGGGCAAGCTGCAGGCTGAGGGGGACCACATCTTCAGGGGTCCCCCCACCCCACTTCCGAGCTCTTCTCCCATCTCCCAGCCTGTCCTGCTCTCACCATCGAAACAGGAAAGGGAGACCCTGATGGAATAACTTCTTATTTGACTGGAAACGTCCTCTCTTTGGGATTGGCGGATCATGCCGTGTTGGCCCAGTTGTGGACTGCAGTTCTGAATCGCAGCTCGCTCTTGGTTTGAGGCCAGCTTTAGACCCAGGCGGCCAGCTGGCTCCTGAGGGCTCATGGAGCCAGAGGCAGCGGCAGAGAGAGGAGCGCAGGCTAGGAGGCCCCCCCGCTCCTGTCTACTGTGACTCTCTGGTCGCCGAGTGAGTCCCTCTTGCTCGCCCCGTTTCCTGAGCTGTCACCCCTCTGGAGCAGGAGCTGGGACATTGGCAGCAGTCCCCGGCTGATGAGAGAGGGGGCACTGGAAGGAAACGGGTCAGTGAGGGGATGCGGAGAGGGGCAGGAGTGGATGGGGGACATTTTCAGGGCCAGGGGACCCATGATGCTGGAGACTGGGACCCAGGATCTTTCCTGAACATGGGAGGTGAGGGGAGTCACTGATTCCAGGTGTTTAAGAATCAACAAAAGCGGGAAGAAAACCCACCGTGAATTTGATGCCGTATCGAGGCATGAGTGAGGGCAGGGGGCTGGACCTGGAGCCTGGTCCCAGAAGGCCTGCTCCAGGGCACAGCGGGGCAAGGCCAGGGCTGTCCCAGGTGAGGCACGAAGGCAGTCGAGGCATTTCAGTGACTGCCGTCCGCCCAGGCAGTGGTCACGAGCCTTACCTCGAGCTTTTGTATTTTTCATCCCTGGGCCAGACTGAGTTTCTGAGAAGTTGTATTTAATGTCAACTATGATCTCGAACTTTTGGGTGCAGTTTGTTTGGCCCACTGCTGCTCCTGTCTACGGTGACCTTAGAACCCTCACAGGAACCTTGACCCTCACTACCAAGGCTGTGGAGTGGGTCTCGTCCCCCAGCAGCCCGTGACCACGGCACCACAGTATCATTGCATCCTGTCGGTCCCACGTCGATTCCCCTGCCACCTGGCCTCATGGTCACCTTGCTTGTCCCTTCCTAGTCACAGAGGGGACTCTCAGCATTTCGAAACAACCATGAAGGTGGAAAGCTGTTCTCGCAAGAGTCGAGGGGGGTCTGGAATTTCACGAGAGGTGTGTTTGTGGCTAAAGACGAGAAAGGACCCGGCTGAACGTCGTTCGCCTGTCGGGACCTGAGGCCAAGCGGCAGAGCCGCAGGCGTGGGGACCCCGCTTCCTGCACGTGGGCGGGTGGGAGGGCGGTTGCCCAATGGAACGTGACAGAAACGGAGTCGCAGAGGCTTTTTCCCAGCTACTGATTTCAGGCGGGTTTTGAAGGAAGGCCGGGCATCATATGGCACCCAAAACTCAACCAGCCACCCCAAGTCTAAGTGGTAAGGGTCGCCATTTTAGTTTCAAATCTTCTGGTCGCTAGTAAGTGACACTGAACTTGAAGAATCATTTTTTTTTTTTTTTAAAGGCAGGAATTTGTTGGCCCAGAGAAGCCGGAAAGGGAGGGCTGTTGCTGGGAACGAGGGCCACCAGGGACTGTGTGGCCACCGTTTCTGCCTCTTCTTGACCAGTTCTGCATTCTCTCCTCCTGCAGAGAGGGGCGTGGCCGCTGGCAGCTAGCACTGCAGTTGCATCATCCGGAATGGTGACAGTGTCCCCACCTCATGCCCCAGCCCCTTTTTAAAAAAAGTATAGTTCACACATAATAATATATTAGTTTCGGGTGACACTTTGGCCCCCACACTTCTTGCCTTTGGCTCAGGCACTCTATGCAGCTCTATGTCCCACCTTCCACCAGTAAACTCGGAGTTTCCAGTAAACTCAGGCTCTGTCCCTCTGGATGTGTAGGTCACTGTCAGGAGCAGTGACTGGCAGTCCTGAGCAGTGCCACACCATTCAGCACACAGGGCAGGCATAATTACGGGAAGCACAGAGAGATAGTGGAGTTACGAGCGGCAGCGCTGTGCCAAGTGGGAAGGCGTCCAGGGAACACCCAGGTTAACCATCTGGTCATCCTCAGTTATCACGTAATCCAGGGACAAAGGCCGCAGGCTAGTTTCTGTAAGATGAGAGCCCGGAAATGAAACGATGCTGGCACCTTGGGCCAGTGTCGGAGATCCGAGGCTACGTAGGAACAGGTGTGGGTGGAGTCTTCCAGAGCAGCCACCTGTTCGCTGCCCTCGCCACGCCTTGGGCCCCACGGCCCTGCTCCCCCTGACCGCTCTATGTGTTCCCTCGGGCCACACCTCCTCGCGGGCTCCTGCCAGTGTTGTGCTAACGACCGGCTCGGGGTGCCAGCGGGGAGCCCGGGTCCGTCAAGTGGGCCAATTTCTATGATATAAATATCCCCAGGATGGCCGATTTCAAGCTACCGAAATGATGTCACTGAATACAGAACTGAGTAGCCACCATTATATCGTGTTTCCTCCATACAGACGCAAAAGACATAAATGACCTCTGGGATGCAGACGATAGTGCACGTCATAAAATAATTAGGGGGGATGAGTTTTGAGTATTCATTATCCCTGTTTTTAGTAGAACTTATTTAATTGTAAGTTTATATATAATTTAAGTTTCGGTAATGGCTGACAGAATCCCTGAAAACGTAGCAATCAGGCACAGGCCGGCTCCAGCATACCACTGCCTCCTGCCCAGGCGCCAGAGGAGGGCCTGGTGGACCCCCGCCTCCCAGTGCCCTATGGCACTTGCTCCAGCCTCCCATCTTGGAGTTCGCGGCATCACCTGGCTCTCTCTTCCTACTCCAGGACCTCCCCCACCGACCTCGGCGCCTTCGGCATCCAGCTCGTCACCCAGCTTTTCCCCGTGTCAGGCTGACCCCTGGCCCAGCGCTCTGGGGGCACCGCTTTCTGGTCGGCAGCCTCAGGTGGCCCATCTCTCCCCATCTTGTCCAGCTCTGGCAGTGGCGACCGACTTCCATGTGGCTCTGGCGCTGCTCTGAACTGTGGCCATCTGCAAAGGCCAGAATTCTCCCCGTAAGGAGACAGCAACTCGAGGCCCAGTGGAACTATGTCCTCTGTTGACAGTTTAGCTAAGCCACTCCCGATGTTGCTGCGGTGACACCCATTTTCTGTGGCTAAGCCGCAGGGGCCTTGAACTGACACCAGCCGTCCCTTGGGTGCATGCCCTAAATAAGAGCCCTCAGAGTCAGAATCAGTGTGAGTTCCTGGTATGACCTCCCTGAGGTCCTTGTGATGAACAGCCCCCCCCACACTGCCTTCCTCTGTGCACCCCTTAGATAAAACTCCCATGGAGCTTACCAAAATGACGGCTTTTTGGTTTAAGTTGACCAAGCCAGCCCTCCGTCCAGGAGCCCTAGAAACACTCCACCCGCGGGCCCTGTTACAGGCATGTGCCCCCCGTCCCGCTGCCTCACACGCCCGTACTGCCGTGACACCCCTGTGAGCTGCGTACCCTCCAGGACCTGTGAGTAATAAACTTCTCTGTCTCACTTTCTTTGAGGTCTTTCACCCAGGGCTCCACTTAACAAATATTAATTTAACAAAATCCATATCAATCAATTATTAATAACAAATATTAATTTAACAAAACCCTTCCCGTCCCAACGCTGGGCAGCCCCACCGGATATGTTTGTTGCACTGAATTAAGCTGGCGAGTGACGCCACAGTGGAAAAACGTGAGACGCGAGGTCAACTCTGAACACCCTCTAAGTGGTATGTGGTTTTGGCCACACCCTGGGTTTTTTCATTTTCCCTGTATCCTGGTCCTTCCGTATACACATCGGCCATGGCCAATGAGAGAGCAGCAAACACGATGTGAGTAGAAACTTGACTGGTACTTGGGCTTGACCTCTCTTGATGTTGGAGCCCTGAGACCACCACAAGAACAAGCCCAAGCTAGCTTGCTGGAGGATGAAAGGCCTCGTGGAGAACCCAGGACCCAGCCAACAGCCAACTGCCAGCCATGAGGGATGCCCTTGACTGCCCTCTGACCACTGATCACGCCTGGGTCCAGCCAAGCCCAACAGCACTGCCCATCTGAGCCCAGCCCCCGTTGCTGATACACATAATTGTAAAATTAGTAAACTGTTGTTTTTAGCCACTAAGTTTTGTGGGTACTTTGTTAATGTGCAAAAGCGAACGGAATTACTCCTTGGCATGACTTACCGTGGACTACGTCAGGAGAGGTGAAGGTAGGAAGGCAGGGCCCAGCCACTAGCCGAGGCTGTGCAGTCGGCACCCTGGAGGGCCCAGCAGGAGTCCTCATTCGGGGCGGGGGTGGGAGGACTAGGGGAGGTCGGGGAGCATTCGCCTTGCACATAAAATGTAAGGAGGTGACCTCAAACTCAGTAATCAAGAGAAATAATATTTTAATGAAATATTAGAAAAATTAAATCAGCAAACTCTGGCCTTTGGGCTGGCTGCCTGTTTTTGTAATAAAAATTTTGTTGGAATCAGGACTGGGATTAGGGTTCATATGGGTACAGGGTCAGATCATGTTTTTATTAAAGAGTTTGAGATTTTGTTGTCATGGCTTCTTTTTTGTATCATTCTTTTTTATTTGTGCATTTGTTTTTTTATTTAGCTCTTTTGATTTGGGCTCAATCCTGCCCGACTTACTGCGTGACCCCTGGTATCTGACTAGATCTCAAAGCTCTATCTGCCTATAATAATCCCACCGAGGGTCATGATTGAAGCTGTTTCCAGACATTTACACCTTGCTATGAATGAAGCAAATGAGATCAAGGCCTACTCAGGAGAAATTAGGGAGCCAGGTAACCAGGGAGTCAGGTAACCAGAGAGCTGGGGTCAGCTTGCAGGGGCAGAAGAGACATCATTTTTCAAAAGCCCCACAGACTGCTCTCCGTGGCTTCCCCAGGTGGCTTTCAGGGGCCAGTCCTAGCAGCCGATGAGAAGATCTTCAGATGACCTGGGCAGCGTTTGGGTTTATTCATGTACAGGTATTCCCGTTTTCCCAAAGTTTGTTTTTTATGAAAGAACTATGTTAGTACCTGTTTTCACTAACCGAAAGAAATCCAAAGAGGATTTTCACTTCTATGAAAAAAGGCAAATAGATAAAACAGCGTTCAGTGTTCAGCGTTTCGTGTACACACACACACACACACACACACACACACACACACACACACACACACACGGAGCCCTGACAGAGGCAGTGGTACCCAAGCAGCAGAGCGGCCCCGCCGAGCTCCGTCCCTGGGAACTACGCTCAGCATCTCAGCATCAGGCCACCAGAGCTTCGACTGCGTCTGTGAGCGTCTGTGCTTTATCCGATTTACTCTGCGCCTCCCTCAGCGAGATGCATCCCTAAGGCATCAGAAAAAGTGAAGAGCTGGTAAGGGTGCTCTGCTTAGCGTAAAATTAGATGTAATTCAGTGTTCAGATCATGGCGAATGAAATAAAGACATCATGCGTACATTGAATTTGGGGTCTGGGAATGCTCAAAAGTTCTCCCCTATAATTAATAGTCATTGTTTCTTCACTTTACGCCATTTCGAAAGGTTTCAGAAAACACTCTGCTTTCAGACTGTGGGGGAAAGCTGCATTTGATCCCCCAGCCCTCCAACCCCTTCGATCTTGTTCATATCCAACCCCAGTGAACTCAGCGAGGTCAGCAGAGAGCTGGAATGTTTATGAAAAAGTCGTTGGTATTTTACAAAGTCTCCAGCCGGCAGCCTTGGTTGGTTTTATTTATTTTATTTTTTATTTCATATTTATTTGTTTGTTTGTTTGTTTGTTTGTTTATTTTTTGGTGTAGATGTGTGTGTCCGCAAGAGGACTCTCCAGGGTGTGGTCTGGGGGCCTGGGGGGGTGGCATTGACCTTCCACTTGGGCTGTACCCGCTAAGCCACTGAGTAGGATCACTCCCCTCGTCTCTAAAAGACAGTCTTTTCTTTTCCTGAAATGGCCATTTACAAATCAGACTTCAGCTCATCTGAAGGCTCAAGGGAGAAACAGTCTTCACGCCAGGGAGACACAGGCCTCCCGCTCCCTTCGGGTTTCTGGACCAGGGGCTGCTCCGCTGCCAGGGTCCCGGGCGGGCCGCGCCGAGCGGCGGCATCTGTGGAATCTGAAGCGGGCGCGTTTACAGGGGAGAACGGGAAAGGTTTTTTCGGGACGCTCCTCTGCTGTTTACGTGCAACCACTCTGCCTTTTGCAACGGTTCCCCAGGAATCGATCCCACGTCAGGGACTCGGTCCTGCCTTTCCTGTTTGTCTATATTGAGGACACCAGAGATAAGCATTCGTGTTTTCTCTTCAGGCCACGGCAGGAACTCAGAGAGGGCCCAGAGGTTGGCAGTCCCAAGGAGGCAGGGTACTGTGCTCCACTGCTTCGTCCCCAAGAACCAAGGGGCTCACACGTGTCAGAGAATCGAGATGTGGCCACCGGGCCAGGCATACGACCATGGAGTTCTAACACGCCCAGCCTTGTGCCACTGCCAAGAACTCACAAGATAGACCCAGGCCCATGACACGTTTGTGGTCGTATCATGGGTCCCCTGGCCTCTTGCCTGCTCCAACATTCCGTTTACCAATTTTGCCTGCTCAGAGGTGTCAGAAGGCCACTGAAAAATGCAATGCTTATCTTTTGCTTTTGTCCAGTGGGACGATGTCTTTATTAAAAGGCCTGGCCAGGGCCGATGGAGGGCCTGGCAGGGAAAGCGTGATTGTACACACACACGCACACACACACACACACACACACACACACGTACCACCTAAATACCGATTAATTTATTTCAATATTTCTGTTTTAGGAGTGGTCCAACCTCTACCTGGCTCTGTAGGCAAATTTCCTTCCTCTTTCCGAGGACTTGAGCACTGATGTCACTCTTGGCAAGGAGCGAGCACAGGCCTCCCCCAGTGAGTCCAGTCGTTTTGCCAGTGGAGTTGTTTGTGGTTCTGGTCTTAATGGAGGGAAGGAAACAGGATGTGAAACTGGTCAACCCTCTATGCCTTTAAAATACAGAAGCTCATGGCTGCTTTGGATCAGCCGCATTCTGAACTACAGAAGGGAACAAACCGTATTCTTACCAGATTTTAAAAGAGGAAGAAAATACCAAGTCTGCCGCTCAGACGTGTGGCTTGAGAACGAGCTTCTCTTATTCTAAGTCCCTTCTGTTTCCTGATCGTGGCTCTGAGTGAGGATGGCTGGTTTCTGCTGAGGCCACGGCCAGCCCTGGCTGAGCCATTTGGTCGCAGGTCCCTCCACGCAAGCTCCTGAGAAGGAACGGCTCGCTGACTTGGCTCATGCTGTCTACGCAGCCACGTGCCTGTGAGAGCCCTCTCCTCGTGTGTGTGTGTGCAGGGTGACCGGGGCAGGACAGTGACAGGACCTCCCTAGCTCTCCGCATCTGGCTGTGCCAGGAGCAGAAAAGGAGCCTAGGTTCTGGGGGTGGGGGCTGCGGTGGGCTGGCTCTTGGGCTAGGGAGCGACCCTCTTCAGCTCCCCAAGCCACCCAGTGGCTTGTGGACAACTGTCTCTTCATATCTGTCACCTGCAGCTGCCGGCACGCCAAGAACAGGAAGCTGGCTGGTCCTCTTGAAGTGGGACGGTGATGCTGGGGAAGACACCATTCTCACTTCCTGTAAGATTGGCTGGAGAAGAAAAACCAGAGCGAGCTGCCAGCACCAAGGCCGTCTCCGTACAGAGCCCCCTCTGTGCCACACAATTCCTTCTTTCAACCGGCTCTGTGCAGACAGAAGAAAGAGAACCTGCCCTCCCCAGGTCACCTGCTCTGTGGCCAGGGCATGACTTGTTCGGCCACTCTTCCCTCCCAGGAAGCAGGCTGCTTGGCGTGGGGTGCTCAGTGAGTGTCGTTGGCAATCGCTCATGTGTTTGTCGAGGCCACAGGACATAAATCCAGCGCTCACTGAGCTTTCCACGCCAGCCAGGCCATGCTGTGCTATTGGTCGTGGCCGGACCAGCCCGTTGGCTCCTGGCTGTTGTTATTGAGAGTATTATTAGCTGGGGCTCCTGGCCTGGTGCAGCTTGGGAGCCGGGCAGGGTTAGAGAGGGCTTGCCTGGCTCTCTCTGCTAAACTTTCCCTGCCCTGTGTGAGGAAGCGGGGTGACCTGCCCAGCAGGTGGGGAGGCGGCTGCGCAGTGCATTTTCCAGCAGAAAGGCCCTGGGAGGCAAGGGAGAGCCTGACAGGCGTCCTGGTCATGGCCCATGAACCACACTTCCGGCCCAGAGCATTTCCGGCTGGCCACAGTGCCCAGAGCGTGTCAGGAAAGGACCGGGGAGGAGTGGGGTGGGGGCGGCATGGTCGGGGAGTGCGTGTATCCTGAGAGTGACAGATTTAATGCTGAATGACATTCTTTTGTTCTGCTTCTCTTTTGTTTCCCCTTATTTTTAGGAAAGCTCTTCACAAAGGCCCAGGATTGGTGGAGAGGGGAGGGTGGAGGGGCACGAGGAGACAGAGAGGGAGGGGCAAAGAGGCAGGTAGGGGACCCCAGGGACAGAGCACGGCCTCTTGGGCCCACCCCACTCTCCGCTCCTCCGGCAGCCCCTCCGTTGGCCTGCAAGGGGGGACCTGCTTCTGCTCGATTGCGAGGCCACCTGAGCAGCTGCCTCCCACCAAAATGCAGGCAGGTCTGGCTGCCTGGGGGGTCTCGCTTCCCCAGCGTGTGCATGAGCCCCTGTGGCCAAAGGCAATTTCGTAAGTGGAGAGATTAATGAAGAACTGGTCCCGAGCATGCCAGGGCCCTGGTCTCATGGGAAGGGGCAGCAGGCCTTCCCCAGAGGAAAGCAGAGGTGCATAGGGGAGGCCCAGCGCCCTTCCCTCCGGGCGGACTTACTCTGCAGGCCCCTCGGGGAGGATATCGTGGAGCCGGGGTGGCCGGCTTGCTGGGGACCACACAGGAGAGCCGAGGGGCCAGAGCAGACACCTTGGCTTCGCGTGGGTTCGGTCCCAGCATCTCCAGGGTGCTGGGGGGTCCAGGGCTTGCAGGGGACGGCTGATGAAGATTCCCTAGAACAACATGTGCAGTCTAGAGTCACATGTATGCTTGGGCGTCACAGGAGGAAGGACGGATTTCCCCTTCTGGGCACAGACAGAAGCCAGGAGGGCACTGTCTGGGCACGGGGTGGGGGTGGGTAGAGCAAGACACCCAGAGGCTTGAGTCCCTGTCCCCATGGAGCTCACATTCTAGGGGAGGAGGGAGAGAATAAAAAGTAATAGCTGAGAAGAAGGAATTAGGCAGAGAAGGGGAATGGGGAGAGCACTGAACTGTGAGGGTGGCTAAGGAAGCTGTGGTCACAGCAAAGTGTCGCAAAGATGTCCAGGTCCTAATCCGTGGAATTTTACATGACAAAGGGGAACTGAGGTTGCTTATCTGCTGATTCTAAAATAGGGCGATGACCCTGGGTGAGCGAGGTGGGTCCTTAAAAGTGGGAGAGAGGCAGAAGACGAGAGTCAGAAATAGGTGTGACCGCAGAGGGGAGGCAGAGGTGCAACGCTGCTGGCCGGGAGCCCACGTGGGCAGGCGGCTTCTAGAAGCCAGAAAAGGCAGAGGAGAGATTCTCCCCTGGAACTCCAGAAAGGAAGGTGTCCTGTGGACGCCTTGATTCTAGCTCAGTGAGACCTGTAAGGTAATGAATGTGTGTTGTTCAGGCCGCCACATTTGTGGTCATTACAAGAGCAACAGGAAACGAATTTTAGACAGGGTGGCCAGGGAAGGCCTTGCTGGGAAGGTGACATTTAACCCTCAAACGACCTTGCAAGGCAGGAGTCATATCCCGTTTCTCAGATGTGGAAACGGAGGCTCCAAGTGCTTAAGTTTGTAAACTCTCCTGAGGTCACACATATAATAAGCAGGAAGCGAGGCCAAGAGCTGGACCCAGGGGGACCGTAAAGCCAGTTGTTCTCCAGATTCCCTCTGGGCTGCAGCCCGATGGACCAGCTGTGCAGAGTGTTGGCCACGTCTTGGAGCTGGCATCCTCCTTCCCTCCAGTGCCTGTGGCCACCGAAGCCACAAGGAGAGAGGCCCTGGCTCTGAGACCTCCCAGCCATGTGTGGCTGGGATTGGGGGTCCTCCACCAAGCCCTTTGCTTTCTGGCTGTCACTGAGCTGTATACACGCTCACCTCTCACTCCTGCCTTGACTTCTGGGGCCCTTGCTAAGTATGTGCTCATTTTCCTGACTTTAACGCTGAAGACTGGAGTCCCGGCTGTCACCCTGGGTCATTGTCACTCTCGAATGAATTGCTCTCAGCATGCAGCAGATGCTCTGAAAATGGCAGGTCTACCATCTTCCTTCCCTAAGTGGATGCTTCATTCTGTGGGCTGCACACAGTTGGCACAGGGCTGATAGCTGCTGAGCTTGGCAAGCGAGGGTCCCCTAGGCCAGGACAAGGAGACAATGATAGGCTGCAGGGGGACCTGTGTGTGCGTGTGTGTTTGTGTGTGTGTGTGTGTGTGTGCGCGCGCGCACATGCATGTTCATGCACTGGGGGATAAAGCCAAAGACCGTGAAAACCGTGTCCAGCAGCGGGTGAGGAGGGTGGGGGCGCCCAGAGGGTACACCGCTCACCAGAAGGGCCCTGACACTCCGTCAGGCCTGCTGCTAACTGCTGACTGACGGTGAGCGGGTCTGCTGATATTTTGGGAGCCTCAGTTTCCCCACCTGTAAAATGTCTATGGGACACCTGTGATGATCCAGCGAGGCTGTGCCCCGTACCCAGTTGTAGGAAACACTCCATAAATGGGGTAACAGCTTTGGGGAGTAGGACTTGAGAGGAAACTGCAGAATTTTCTATTTGATTCTTTCTATATTTCTACAAGCCTCCCTTTTTCTTACATTGAGACTATATTACTTTAATAATTAGAGAAATAAAACTTAACTATCTCAAAGTCTTTAAATTTATATTTAGGGAAAGACTGGCATAAAATTTGCATACTTTAGGCAAGAAATCTTTCAAATCAGGCTGAAAAGGAGGGGAGATTTAACCCTACCACACTGTTTTAAACTTCAAGATAATTTTTTCTTTAAAAAAAAAAATGTATTTTTATATCATTCTTCTTATCCTTCCAAATATTTCCCACGTTATACCTTTGCCATCGGCGAACGTTTTCACGTAATCGTAGTCCTACGTACGTGCTATTCTGCACTGCTCTGTTTTTTGAGCCTAATCCCTGCTCTCTCCATAGGTCTGAGAGCCTCCATCATAATTATTTATCATGGAGGTGGACCATTCCATCCCACCGATGTACTGCCATTCGCTACGCCTCTCCCTAACGTTTCGCTTTTCTCTCACTCGCTGATAATGCACCTGGAGCTAAGAACTGTGCTGGGCGCAGGGAATCAAAGATCAGCCGGAGGATCCCCGCTCGTGGGCAGTTCACAGAGAAGGGGGCTGTTCAGTCAGTGAACAAGACTGGAGAACAGTCAGACGCGTCGCGCTGCCCACGCCTTTCCAACAGATACAAAGCGGCTTTTTACACGGTCCTGGGAGCTTGCTTTCTTTTAATTGTATTTGATTCGAATGATCCCTTCCCCCATTTTGCTATTCTAATCTTGATATTTTTATCATGGTTAGAGCAGTTATTTGCAAATTATGGTGACATATACATATCATGAAAATGACCATCGTGACCATTTTTACATGCAGCCCTACTACATTTTAAGAAGGAATGACTGAGAGAAACTAGTAAAAATTACTCAGGTGAACACTGGAAGCTGTTCTAGGCAGTGGTTAAGTGGCAGAGGGTCAGACTTAGATTACCTGGGAGATCCCCAGGTAATCTAAGGCTATCACATGGTCATGGGACCGAGAAGCCAGGGTTGGAAGAGCTAGTTGTGCAGATTCAGGACAGCTGGCCAGCTTCACCACATAGGGCCTCGAAGCTGATGGGCAGTCAGGTCAAGCTGAAGGCTGGGGACAGCTAAGGTGAGTTGGCTACAAGTAAAGGGAGAGAAAGGTCGGGCAGTGGGGCTCAGGAATCTATAACCTTCCAACCCTAGGGCAGCCAGAAAAGGGCCCCATCCTTGAGCAGAGCAGTTTGGTAATGTGTATCAAAACCCTTACGTGTGGGTTAATTTTATGTGTCAGCTTGGCTAGGCTATGGTGCCCAGATGTTTGTTCAAATGTTATTCTGGATGTTTCTGTGCAGCTGGTTTTTTTTTGGGTGAGAGTAACATTTAAATAGGTGGACTTTAAATAAAGCAGATTGCTCTCCATAATGTAGGTGGGCCTCATCCAATCAGTTGAAGGCCTGAATAGAAAAAGACTGCCCTGGATTTGAATTTCAACTTTTCCCTGAGTCTCCAGCCTGCTGGCTCACCCTACAGATTTTGGACTTGCCAAGACTCTACGATCATGCGAGCAGCTTCCTTAAAATAAACCTCTCTCTATATATACGTGCAAACTGTCAGTTCTCTTTCTCTGGAGAACTCTAATATACCTTAAAAGCCAGTTCCCTCTTTGCCCTAGGACATGACCTTTGTTTGGCCAGGGTAGTGCTGTTGTTGAGGACAGCAGAGGCTCCCTCCGGCTGGCTCTTCCCCCTGGCATCGGAGGAAGTGGTCCTAGGCAGAGCACCAGGTCCTTGGCAGAGCCCACCGCCCATGAGGTTCTCCAAACCTCCCTGGGGCTATTGCGGGAGTTGGAAGTGTCGACTGAGGATGCTGGCCACTGTCATTAAACTCTGCAGTGGCGATGGTGTCTCTCTGGGAAGGACACCGTGAGACATAGGGGTGGATGGCTGTTGGTGAGGGTCAGCTTGGCCCTGAGTGGCCCCGGGCCCCCACCGCCCCAGAATGGTGAGGTCAGCAGCCTGGGCAGCCAGGAGCCAGAGCCAGGAAATGGCGATGGTTTGGCGGGAGATGAGGCCAGATTAGGGCAGAGCAGAAAAATCACATGGAAAGGAAGTTCAGGATGGCAGTCAAGCTATGACTTAAAGAAAGTAATTTGCTGCAGGAACACATAGTGCTGGCTACTCAAAAAAAAAAAAAGGAAATTTCAATATAAAATTGGGAGGTGCCCTGAGAGATAGGCAATCATTTGTTAAGGGGCCACCCCCTTACAGGCTCCCTGTTCGCCAACAGGTGATTTGTGCTGGACGGGAGGAGTGATAAAAGGCTCCTGGAGCTATTTAATCTTTACTTGTGTTCGGAAATGCTGCTGAGTCATAACACTCCCAAGAAAGGACAGGATCCTGTGTCCTGTCCTTTCTTGGGAGCCGCCCTTTGCATTAAGGCGCAAAGGAAAGTGGATTCTGTTCATCAGGGTTCATTGCCGGCTCTCCATTATTGCCGTGCTATTTCCTCAGGGCAATGATAAAACCAGGACAGGGACGGGGGCTGGGGAGCTGGGAGGAGAACACGCCAGATGAAGCCAAGTACGAAAAACCTGCAGAGCTCACGCGTGTCGGTGTCCGTGGAAACACGCAGGTCTCCCTGCCCGATTTCCCTGGCCGCCCTGTCCTGGTTTGTAGTTTCTCTTGGCTGGATGCACCGCATGTGTCATACATGCGGCCACACATCCTTTTGGGACCAATGTGAGCGGGGAAAAGGCATGTGTGTAGACACATGCAAAAACTGTTCCTTATTTTGTAAAACCTGCACGAGAGTCATTTCCTGTCTGTGGCAGGACAGAGCCTCTCATACTGTTTGCTCCTGATCCCAGCCTCGGACTGGGTCAGCATGTCATGTCTCAGTTCCGACTGAGGAGCCTACGCCGTGCCTGTCTTCGGGCCACCTGGAGGGAATGTCAGTCAGGCGAATGCGCCCTTGTCCCTCCCCCCGACCCCCAGATGGGCTCCTCTCCACGGACCCTGCGCCAAGGCCTCAGCACACAGCAGGTAGCTCATAGGTGTGGGGCAAGGCCACGTGATCGTCTGGGCAGTTCGGTACGTCACCCTCCCAGGGGCGATAGCTGGAAACCAACTTCTGCACATTCTGAGGTGCAAGTCAGCGCCTCAAGATCTGGACTGACAGATTTCACCTTGGTTCTTCTCGGGATAAATGCTTTTTTTTTTTTTTTTTTAATAAGTGCATTTTTGAGGCCTGGTTAACAGTATTCCTCAGCTACTCAATGCTAACGATTCTCAGAGGCAGGAAGAAAAAAAAGAAAAGGCAAACTTGGCCATGGGGAGGTGGGGAGGTCTGGACCTTTTAGTTCCTGGCTTCCGGGAAGGCAATTTCACAGCAAGACCGGTTGCTGGAAGCCACTGGAGTGAAGCCGAAGCTGCAATTACCTTCGAACCATCTCAAAATAAGGGCTAAAGAAGGAGACAATCATTTAACTCACCGTTGACCCAAACCCACAGCTCTGAACAGTCAAGTAATGCCCACCCGGCCAACTCGTTGCCAACTTGTCCCCACCCAAGCCGTGCAGAGAGCCACACTCTCACCTTTCCTAGTGATTCATCCAACAAATATTTGGAAAGCCTGCTCTAAGCCAGGAGTAGGAACACAGGGACAAACACCCTATAGGTGGACCCTGACTTTGAGGGCGTGGGAGACAGTCACGGGCCATGTGACCATTTACTGGGCTCTGTGGCCCTGGAATGTGGCTGTGTGACTAGGCTTTGGGGTCAGGCAGGAGGGATACACAGCTAGGAAACCCAGTTAGGAAAATATATTCCAGGCAAGGATGACGGCCAGTGGCGGATGGGGGCAGAAGACAGCGACATGCTTCTCCCTCTTTCCATCCTCCTCCTTCTCAAACAGAGGCCCTGTACCCCAAACTTAAAATGAGAGTTGAATTCACATGACTGACGTTGAGGAGAGAGTATCCATCGGTTTCGTTAACCCCGAGGATGCATTCGTGCCCAGCAGAGGCTGGCATGGCCAACCCGGTAACCCCACTTGTGGTAACAAGGGAGCATATTTCTAAGGAAAGAGCCTTCGGGGGCCCCTGTCTGCTATGGAAACAGTTATTTCTGAGGGGAGAGGATTGTCCCTAATGATGAGCATTTACAGGAAGGAGAAGTGGCCCCAGGCCTAGAAGGGCAGGTTGGCCCGGCTAAGCCCCAGGATTGGATCGGTCCAGCCCCGGGAGCCAGGAGCGGGGGCGGCGGGGGTCAGCCTCGGCTCTGACCCGCCCTCCGAGGTCTCTCATTTTGAGCATCCCGGCCCCGCCACCTCAGGAGAAGCCCTGACTCAGCCCACCAGCCCGTGGGCACTTCCGGCCCCAGAGCTCACCTTCGGCCACTCTGAGAGGGGAGGAGGCCCAGGTAGGCTAGGTGGGTCAGAGGTTGGGCTGGAGAAGACCAGAAGCCCGGCCCCTCCAGGCCCCCAACCCACCTGGCCCCCAGCCCCTGGCTCACCTTACCATCTTCTGTACCCTCTGTTCAGTAGAGACACCCAGGACTGGCCGCCCACCCCAGCAGGACTCCAAGTCCTTCGGGCTCAGCCTCACACCGCTCTGCTGCCCCCGGCACCCCCACCCTGCCCCCATCTCTGCTAACAGGGTGGCAGGACCGCTGAGATGCAGCTGGGGGATGGGCTTGGCACTTCACCCCTCCCCCGCCCCTTTCCCCACTGTGGCCTCTGCCTATCCTCGGTGGCAGTGGCGGGTCCAGGTGTTCCTGCGGCCTCTAGAACTCAGCAGGAATGCCTATTTCTGCGTGGTTTCCATCAGCAAGGCTCAAGTAAGGGAAGGGCCAGTGGGCTGGTTTCTCTGACCTCTCTACACGGTGAGGAAAAACATCCGCAGGGAGTAGGGGTGTAGGGGTGTGGCTTCAGGCCCGGGCCCTGGAATGTCACCCTCCCACCTCCGTACCCAGCTCCCCAAGGCCCCGCAGCTGAGGCCGGGCCCGCTCAGCCAGTGGCTTGCTTGGGGCTCATGCAGGAAAGACTGCCCTAGTCTGTAAAAAGGCGGGACGCGGAAGGCCACACCAGTCCCCACGGCACAGTTCCTCTGATTCGGGGACTCCGAGGGTGTCAGTCACATTGCGCGCGGTGCTAGCCCCGTGTTTTACTGCGGGAGAGCGGCTTCTCTGTCCTGAACGCTCTGCCTTCTGGGCACTGTGTGGCCAGGAGGAGTTGGTGGGGCAGCTGGGGTGCCCAGCGCTCAGGAGGCGAGTCTGAAGCCGGCCAGGTCCGAAACCGGCCAGGCCTCTCTCCCTGAGCGGGTTTCCTCGGATCTGAAAGGTCATGGGAAAGGCCCCTTCTAGATTCTAAAGACCTGAGTGATCCATCAAGGCCAGTCTGTGGCATTTGGTGCCGAGGAAGAAGAAACCTTTTCTGTTTTTAGGGAGCTGACCTCTGAGCCAAACCATTCTACTAACTTCGTCCTCCATCTTTCTCTCCTCCACCCTATCTGCTCCAAAGCGAATGGCTACGATAGGACGCTGTCCTCAAGTCATCCCGAGTCACACATCCCCTCAAACACGTTCGCCCAACAGTCCTCGAAACTAGTTCCTTGAACATGTGCATGAGTTTCCTCTCTTAGTCTGACAACTGATAACCCTCAGGGGGCAGGTCTCCTCCCTTGGGCTCTGAGGTTATCAGATGTGGTGGCCGCATTCCCCTGGGTATGTTGACACCTCACCTCTGGTCCCGGCAAAATACTACTGTGCTTCCTTGTCAGGGGCTGGGCCTCAGAGGAGCCTTCTCAGGACGCTCCCATCCCTGCCCGGTGGTCTCTCCACTGCCCGGGGCCCAGGGCACCTCCCTCGGCTGGCTGAGGGCCCTGCGGGGAGCAGGCGAGGCTCTCCCTGATGTCAGGCTGGCAACCGCTCTGCTGCCTCGGTGTCCACGGAGGCTGGGGAGAGGGAGAGAGAACTCGGTCGACTTCAGGACTGCAACCTCTGCGAAGATGCCCTTTACTGCGCTGGGCTGCAGAGCCAAGAAGAATGTGCACTGCAAGCCAGCCCGACAGGTCCCAGGGGCTTACAGACGGACGGGGACCCATTTCCCTGTGTGGCCTGAGAACGTGTAGGGGAGTCACTTGGTGTAGGGCACTTATAACCTGCGGGCACAGTGGGCATGCTCTGGCTGGAGCTCACGCCGCACAGGGAGGTACACGCAGCCTTGTCGCCTCTCCTGGCCCGCCTCTGCCTCTCGAGGAGTGTGTGTGCACGTGCGCGCGCGTGTGTAAGTCGTTTCCCTGGGCCACTGCTCGGCCCCCACGCACGAGCACGATGGCACTGAAAAGTTGTGTTTTTGAAATTCATATTCAACGGGGTGTCTTGGATTTTTATTTGCCACATCCGGCAACCCCAGAGGTGGGGTTCTCTTCATGCCGAGCTGCCCCAGGCGCCGTCAGGCCTGAATCCCTCAGTCCACCCACAGGGGCAGGAAGTGCCCAGTTCCTAACTAGCGGCGCTTGAGCTGATGCCACGGTCAGGGACCAGGCCACCGGGTCATCCTGGAGATCTTTGCAGGGAAGTGACCCGAGAAGTTCCAGATGACACTGCCCAGGAGCTCTGCCCGGGGCCTGGGGACGGGCCTACTTTGTATTTCAGGGGATGCGAATCCCTTCTTCCCTGCCCCCACTTGTCTTTCTGCAGCCAAAGGTGTCTCTGTCACGGTGACACAGTCTGGATTCTTTGCTGCTTCCTTAATCCAAGCTCTTCTCAGTTCTTTCACATACAAAATCTCTCTAGTACCTTCGCAACACGGCCTCTGCTTCATCTGAAAGACTCTTACCTGCAGGTTTCCTCAAACCTGTACCGAGGTACCCAGCTCTGGCTTCCAGACAATTCTCTTTCGACCTACACGAGGAATCTGTTTCTGGTATGAAACCCACTGGGTGGCTGTACTTAGAGTCCACACTGAGAACTGAGTCTGGAACTAGACTTTCAACCTTCTTTGATCTGTTCTTCAACAGCCAGCTTGTCTGTGCTCTCTGCTCAACGGGCTTATAGAATAAGGGCCAGGAGATAAAGCCTAGGTGTGCCAAATGATAACTGAGTGGAATTACGTTACATAAATCCCATTACAGTTCGTGGTGTTACAGGAATAGGCAGTCGTCCAGGATCAGGGCTTTCCTAGGTGGTGGGGGTTGGGGGATAGGTGGGAAGGCCTCTCCCCCACATCCCAGGCCCCCATGAGAGAGGAAGCGCTAAGCTGAGCTCTCCTGAGACGCCCTGAGGTCTTGGTTTAGTCATCAAAGAGTAGTCACCCTTCCTCCACTCTGTGCCACTCTGCAGACTTTCAGACATCTCGCCACAGAAAACCAGATCCATTGAAAGGAGCTGGGAGGAGGGCAGCCGTGTGTGCACCTGAGGCCTCCTGGGACAAACTCCTGTTTTTCCAATCTGTTAATTCATTTCAGACACAGCTGGGCATTTTAACTCCAAGGTCCACGGACGAGGCATGTGATTTTGATATCCAAGAGAGTCTTGATCGATGGGGAAATGAGAATAACTTTCCTCAGGCCAACGTCTTGCAAAATTCTAAGTCACATTCTTGGCTTTCCCCCCCGGGAACGATTTCCTTTTGGCACCGCGGGGCTGAGTCCTGTGCTTAAAAAGAATGTACTTTTCTGGTTCTGCTTTCAACTGACCAGACAGTTTGAAGATCCCACAGGTTTCCCATCCTGAGTTTTACCCTTAGTCTTGACTGAATGCACAGGTGTGGAGGTGGCCTCCTGAATAAACGTGCTGTGCGGGTCACGGTGCTGGCTTCCCACAGGGTCTCGAGGTGGGGCGCCGACCCCCAGCCCGAGTGAAGGCCAGGAAGCCAGACTCGGCAGCAAGCCCTGGGGGTGTGAGGGGACCCGTGGGGAGCACAGGGTGGGGTCAGGATGAAATGGGGGGCAAGGTGAGCAGGAGCATGGGAGTGGAGGAAAGGCCTGAGGAAGCAGCACCGCACGGGCAGAAGGGTCAAGAAAAGTCAGACCAGGCTCCTGCCCGGGAGAAGACAGTGAGGATCGGGATGGCCGCCCGGCCCGCCGCTGCCCTCCGCCTCTCCTTGCTCACGAGCCACGGCACTAATGTCGGCTGAGCCCAGACGCGGCCTCAGAACCAGTCTCCACACAGCATTCCAAGCACCCGGGCTGAGGCCCGTTTGCTGCCCATCCTCACGCAGAGGCTGCGTAAGAAGAGGGAGCCACGGCGGCGGAGCCAGCAGCCAGGGGAGCCGACGCTGGCCCAGGGCCATCGGTCCTGGGGTGGCTGAAAGAGGGTAGAAGGAAGAACAGAATCTACACCAGAAGTGGGATCGATGCTCATGAAGTGACCTAGACAAGCCGTTAACCCGGGGCCTTGGCTTCTCCACGGGGAGACCTTCTGTTAAGTAAAAGGATTTTAAGGGAGAACTAAGGGGCTGACCTGAGGCTGACGGCCGGCCTGGCAGGGCGCGGGGAGAGAGGGTATCTGCCTGGTCTCTAGCAGGTGGAGTGAGGGCGGGCTGGCGGTTAGTGTTCTGCAGAGGGCTGGGGAGGGAGGGGGTCGATGGGCAGCGGAGGTGTCTTGGGTCCCAGCCAGGCCTGAGCAGACAGGAGCAGGCAGGCGGACAGGACACAGGATATGGTCTCAGCGTTCAGAGCAGGCCAAGGGGGTGCACCAACAATACGATGTGGGAAGAGCAGCTGCTCTGGCCCAGGTCGCCCCCCTGCAGGGGCCGCTGAGCAGCTGCCACCACCCCCATGACAGGCACTGGGAACTGCTGGTGGCCGTCAGGCTGCGTCCCTGCTGGGTGCCCACTATCTACGTTTGAGGACCCAGAGTCCGGCAGGGCCTTGACCTCGTCGGGGCTAAAATCGCTCGTTCTTGAAAATAACGTCGACATCGCCAGCAAGAACATCGGCGGCTGCTCAGCCCTCTCTATCCATGACCCTTCGAAAGCCTCCACCTGGCAGATAAGAGCATGATAAATCTTCCCAAAAGACAGGCTCATCCTTAAAATCGGTGCAAGACAGAGGGCCGCCCTGGTGGTCATTTTGGTTAACCTAGGATGTCACGGAAGTTGCCCTAAATGCAACTCTTGGGAGGTCCAGGCCTACAGAACTTGAAACCATGTTTTAACTCAATGGCATTAGGTCAAACTGGCAAGAACCGAGAGACCACCTAAACCCTCCGCCTGGCAGCAGACAGCTTTCCATACGTTGAACCAATCACCTTTCGGTGAAGGAGTGTTAATGTCCAACAAGACACGTGCGAATAACAGATGATCGAAGTCGGCAGAACCCCTAAAACTGCTCCCCATCGAGTCACCCTCCCCCCGAGTCCCGAGCAGCCTGGCTTTCCTCCCGCTCTGTGACCGACAGGCCTGATGCTCCGAACCGGGTTTAGGTGCTTTTGGATCCAATTGTGAGCGGACGGTGAAGTTCTCAGATGTTTTTCATACTGCCATCTGACCTGCTCCTCTGTTATTTTTCCTATTTGAATGGAGATTAGAGTCTTATCTGGCCTGCTCATATCCTTTTAATTTCCTCTTGAAAATTAAAAAAAAAAAAGAAAACCACTTTGTACATTTCTGATGCGAGGCATACATATTTTTTCTGGCATCTGAAAAATACTTTCATCCCCCATCGGTCTCTCATGAAGTCAATGAGATGCTTCAAAATGCGTTTGGAAAAGACCCCCACAGTAGTTTCTGCTCCTCGTTGCACACCTGACAAGCGGCCGGCCCCCCTCAGCACCGAGGGCGGGGTACCGAACCGTGGTCACAGATCTAAACCGTTTTGAGATTCCTACTCTGAAATCTCACAGGAAACACGGCTTTTCCCAGTCAGAAATCTTGCCCAAAGAGCTTGCAGACGTGAGCAGTGGACTCGGAGCTCTGCGAGCAGGGGTCAGGTCTGGCCGCATCAGGGTCGCGGGGCAGTGGCCGAGCTCAGGGGTTTCCCCCCCGAGCAGGTGGGAGCCAGACCTTTCTGGGTTCGTAGCTGTGGCTGCCTCATTGGATTCTAGGCATCAGCAGACCAGGAGCTGCCCCGCACGCTGCTGCTGCTGCTCCTACAGGAACACGGGGCGCAAGGCTCAGAAGCGCCAGGCTCGCCCCGCTTGCAGCCTGAAAGGTGGGCGTGGGGCAGGGACGGGCCGCAGCTGTTTCCTGCACGTCGGGCTGTCTGGGGAGAAACGGGATGGTCTTCCAGGCTGGAAGGAAATGAAAAGCAGCAGTCAGTACAGATGGCCAGAGAAGTTTGACCGCTGACTACCTTGCGGCAAACCAAATACAGAAAGTGAAAGTACCTGAAATTCTTTTGTTAAACCAAGATCGGCAGATCTGAAACCTTTTAAGGGTATTTGCAGAAACTAGAAGTACCCTTACTTCTCTCTGTTAGCTCTTATAAATTTACAGTGACACGTGGCTTAGCATCTAAGACACAATTCCATCTCATGGCTCTGAGTGACATGGGAGCATGACATTGCAAGCAAACGAGTTAAGGCACCCATCTTCTGATTTTAACCCCAAGGATGGAGCAGATTAGCGAAGGGATGAATCCAGTCAGAGAAGACCTGGGGTGTGAAGCAGGAACAGGACTGGGGAGGAGCTCGTTTTCTACGATCCTGCCTAAATGGTGGACGCATTGCCTCACGTGGGCACCCGGCTCGGTGGAGACGCGGAGACGGCGGGTGGAGAGAGAGGTTCATGCATCCAGCAGACATGTACTGGGTGTCTCGTCGTGCCAGACCCCGGGTCGGGCGTGAGGGACGCGGGCTGGGCGAGCACATCCCAGAGAGGCAGGCAGGCTGCTTCCCTGGTCAGCCTTTACAAAAGATCCAGGAGGCTCTCCCGTCATGTGGACACCAGTTGCTTGCTCTAGCAAGGACTTGGTGGGGGACGCACCATGGCAAGCATATGGCACCCTTCCTGGGATTGGGACCTACGAAATGGTCGTTCTTGAATGTCAGTTCCAGTAGCAAAGACAAGCTGACACCTAACCGCCTGAAGGGGAAGGAAACGCTGCGTGTGCGTGTGTCTTTGTGTGGGTGTCTGTCTGTGGTGTGTCTCTCAGCCAGTCCTGAACTCTGACCTGGGGCTCGCCTGGGGCCCAAAGAGGTAAAATGTCCCCGCAGAGGTAACACCATGAGCAAGGTGAAGAAGCAAAACAAAATATTACTTATGCTGCATTGTTACAGCAAGATTTAAGGCGCCACAGAAAAATGCAGGCCGGAGGGTACAGGGTGTCCTGAGAAGCTTCCAGAACTGAGGTTGCAGGAAGGGGTCAACTGGAAGGACCCCAAGGGCAGGGTTTGATTGGATTTCATCCCTAAGGATAATAAGAGTCACAGAAATGACATACCATGACGTGGGGGAAGGATCACTCTGGCTACAGCCGTGGAGGGTGGACCGTGGCAGGGAGACGTAGGAGGCTCTCCCGGGCCGGGCTCGGAGAGGCGGACAGAAGGGCAAGGTAGGAGAGCAGGTGGGGAGGACCGGGCTCGGCGGTCCACGGGGTGGGATTCTGGCTCGCGAGTTTGGGGTAAACGCCATTCCCTGAAGCAGGGGCTCAGAGGACAGTGGCGGTCATCTAGGAAGCTCTGGACTAGGGGTGCTGTGGAGACACATCCAGTGCTTGCGGGGCAAGTCTGGGCTGTAGCTAGAGACGTGGGTGTCAGCAGTGTGTAATGGAGCCCAGAGAACAAGCAGGCTAGGACGGGACCTTAAACAGGGCCCGCAGAACACGGCACCAGGAGGGAGAGGGGTGAGTCGAGAGACCGGCCCACTGTGGCAGCGGACGTGGAGGTGGGACAGCCACCAGCAGGGTGAGCGAAGTGGCAGCCGAGAGAGATGCTGAGATGCTAGAAGTAGCCAGGGAAGCAGCCGGAGCGGGCCGAAGGCGAGGGAGGTGGGGAGTCACGGGAGCCCAGGCCCCCCGGAAAGAAGAGGCGTGAAGCGACAGGGAGGGAGGAGGGAGGAGGGAGGAGCGGGGGTCCGGAGTCCACGGAGGGGTGAGGAGGAGAGGCTCGGACGGGAGGACAGGTCGGCAACGGGAGGGGAGGCACACATCCGGTGTGGGGGTGAGGGGGGTCCTGCTGCATGGGGGCCACAGTTTTACTTTTCAACTTTTCTTTCTTGACTATAAAACCAGTGTTTATCATGAAAAGTTAGAAAAGTACATAGAACATAGACTGTCCTGCCCTCCAGTACCTAGACACACCAGTATTAACATTTGGTATCTTTTTAAAAAATGAATATACTAAATACACACACACACACACACACGCACAACTTGGGATCCTTGTAAGTGGCCAGCAGGCTAGGTCCACACTAATTTATAATTTGCTTTTCACTTAGCGACACATCGTGAGGCTCTTTCTATACACTCGATATTTTCCTAAAACTTCATTTTCAATACTGTTTTATGTGGATATATATTTAGGTAATCAGCCTCCTACTTTGGGAATTTCTCATTTTACAAATAACGTGGTAATAAATACCTTTGCCTATATATCTGTGAAATTCTGATTTCTTCTCAGTAGAAAATCCTAGAAGTGAGATTTCTGACTCCAAAAGCACTAGTGTCTTGAATGTGCGTAGTGCATATTGTCAGGGTGTCCCCAAGATCACTGAGGTTCTCGATTTATTGACAGTCCTGGCAACACTGGGTTCCAGGAGGAGGGTGGTGGTGCACCGAGTCATGTGGACTCCTTAAAGAGGCTGACCTAACAACCCTGGAAGTTCACTTTCTGCCACCCTGGACTCCACCATCAGCCACTTACTGCATCGCACCCACTGTCGCCCTCCCCCACTGGGCGCTCGCCCTGTGTGCTTGAGGGCAGGAGTCCCATCTCGACAATTTCTGCACCCCTCGTGATCAGCACACCACGTGGCACACAGCGACATACACGCTTTTGGACTGGAGGGAGATGGTACGAGGTAAATGCCTCGTCAGAGTGGGAAGGTCCCTTGTTACAGGTAGATGAGGGACCATTTCCACAAATTAGGGGTCAGCCACACGTGTTCCCCAGTCATGAAAAAACGTCTTCTTCTACAAAGTAGAACATCTGACTAAAGAACTAACCGTGGCCACTGGTTAGATCTTATATTTATTAGATTCCCTTTATCCTGCTCTCTGATTAAGATATCCTTATGTCGTTGCCCCTCTGTGCAGCCAGTGTTTTAAAATTTTTAAATATTTTTTTAAATGATGACTTGGTATCTTCTTTTTCGTGCCAAACAAGATGAATTTTATCGGTTCCTGTTACTACTTCCATTAAAAAATATATTGTTTATAAACTGGATTTACTAGTAGTTGACAGTTGGCTATAGTCTGGATCAAAAAAACCTTCACAAAATCCCTTGGATATAAGTGACATTTTGGGGACAATTTGTGAATATTAATATACTACATATTATTAAATTGTTAACTTTCTTAGGTGTGCTAATGTGGTTAAATACAGGATGTTCTTATTCTTAGATGTATGCTGAAAATCTGCAATCTGTTTTCAAACAGTTCAGCAAAAGAATTATCAACATGTGGGTAAATTACATACGAGGCACATAGGAAGCGAGAGCGTGAGCGAGAGTGCAAGCGTGTGTGCGAGTGAGCGAGCGTGCAAGCGTGTGTGCGAGTGAGCGAGCGAGCAAGCGTGTGTGCGAGTGAGCGAGTGTGCAAGCGTGAGCATGAGTGTGCAAGCGTGCAAAGGCGGCAAAATGTTAACAGTTGGAAGCTCTTCATTGTAATATTCTTTTGACTTTTCTGTAGGTTGAAAAATGCCGGTTGTAGGTTTAAGAGAAAAAGGCATGACATTAGTTTGTACATTAGGAATTAAAAATAAAAACCTTGAAATATGAAGTATATGATGACTAGTTTTGAAATCAAATCAAACATCTCGGAGCTCTGACCCAGGGCATGGACCTTGAAAAGGTGGGTGACAGAACTCAGCAAGATCTGGGTGCTGGGGGCTGCCACGTCCCCGGCATCTGCGCAGGGAGCTCCCCGGGCAGGCGCTTCTGTGATTTGTTTGCTGCTGTATCCCCTGCACCTGGCCGTTCATTGCACATCACCGTAGAGTAAAACTGGAAACAACCAAACTGCCCAGCTACGGGGGATAACTAAGTAAAATACAGCATAATAATTTGAACTAGTTTATGGCCCACGTGTGTTCAATGAAGCAGCGTAGGTTTGTCGCCCGTCCTCTCTCACCCCCGTTCTCATCTGCTTCTCTCCAGCGTCCTCTCTAGACAGGGGAAGAGGCCGCTCAGACCATGAAGAGGCTGCTGTCCTGCCCACGCTGCCTGCCCAGCCTCCAGGTCCCCAGGGAGGCCAGAGGAGCCGACTAAAGTTATATTTATGTAAACGGGGCAAAAGGCTACGAAGAATGAATAAGGCTTGGCAACTAAAAATGCTTACAGTTGTTTTAAAAATTCATCTAAACTAAGTTGATTTGATGTCTTCACCTGTGAGACTCCATCCCAACAAAGAGCCTGCTGCTCCGGGAGACGCTGCAGAAAAGAGAAAATGAGAGTCCTTTCTGGGTAGACCCACCATCCCTTCTGGTCCTTT
The DNA here is from genome assembly GCF_902729225.1 of Pteropus medius. Taxonomy (NCBI): domain Eukaryota; kingdom Metazoa; phylum Chordata; class Mammalia; order Chiroptera; family Pteropodidae; genus Pteropus; species Pteropus medius. The sequence continues at coordinate 1,474,567 of NW_024354875.1, forward strand.
CTTTTGAAATTACGTTGGCCGGCACTTGGCTTCTCCTGGAGAAACGGCCCTGGAGAGCCTGAAATGCAACCACTTACTTCACGTTTTTGGAAGAAGAAACCTGGGGAGCAAGTGGGAGACCCAACCTACCTTCAAAAATCCCCTAAAGATAAAACAATAAAACGATAAATGCCTTTCAATATGAACACTTTATTTTGAAAATTTAAATACATACACCTTAACTGCAGTTAATTAAGCTTAAGAAAATAAATCCCAGGCTCCTTTAGCCCGAACTTACACTGGGTACCCATTCCTGTGGCCGCCAGGGGTGACAGGCCGGCGCAGGGGCTCGGCGCCACTCCACTGCACGCTGCCCGGCCCCTTCCGCCTCGTCTTGCCCGTGTTGGTCATGATCTGGTGGCAGGAAAGAGGAAACGAGATGCAGAAGTCATCTCCCAGAGAGCTGACCGCATTTAAAAAATGAATCTATGGAGTAAGAGCCTTTGCTAATAAATGTGGAAGGATCAGGATGTGGATGATTCAGTTACACAGAATTTTTGAGGGAAATCCCTTTAGGTTCTCATATTATACACTTAGCATTATAAATTCAAAAAAGAAATCAAACCGTGGGAAAAAGAGACGAGAATAGTTCAATACAGTAACATCACATCTCCAGAGAGGACCAGCTTTTGAAAGTGAGATGGGGAAAAGACAAACAGATTTGGTTTCGTGAATGATTAACATTTCCATGTACATAGTGAATTAAAGATAAGCCAAATCAACAGGTAAACAACAGAGAAGAAATATTCGCAGCAAATTTAACAGATCGGAGGTTAACATTTTTATTACATAAGGTGTTCTTATAACTCAATAAGTAAAACACTAAATAGATAATTGAGCCAAGAATTCAAACAGTCAAGTCACAAAATAAAAAGTATTACCAGGAAATAGAAAAAATTATCAACCTTATAAGTGAGGGATAGAGTGAATAAATAAAATGGAGCACTAGCAACAGCCTTTCAAGTCTGTTGCTAGTGCTCCATTTTATTTATTTATAGCCAAGCTGCTAAATCACTAAAATTAAGAAGGCTGAGGCCTGAGGAAAAGATTCTATTCTTGTTTTAACTAGCCTGGGAACTTAAACGTTTCAACTTCCCAGTCCTGCGGCAATGCCTGGATCCAAATCAGACCTCCAGATAACCCCAATTACCCTCTGAAGGACTGAGGGAGAATGTTCATGTAGCCAGACCACCCGACATTCAGTATCCAGACCACCGGTCATTCAGAGGATTACATCTCGGACCAATCCCGAGGCTAACAATGCAGGACTGAGTCTTCTCAAGAATGTACTTTTTCTGGCGAAAACCCTCAGTGTTACTTTCTTCTTTGGAACACTCTGCGTATTGCCTAGTTGTGTTTCTGGTTTGCAAACCCTAAGACCCTTGAGAAAATCGTTCTCATTTATTTCTAGCCAAAGACTGCTGACTCTTTTTGAGTTCGCTCAACACAGGTAATTAGAAACTACAATTTTACCAAAAAGGAATCATTCTTCAATTATTAAATAAGTGACAGTTAAAGAAATTATCTCATCCACTGCTGGCTGTGGTTCAAAACATGAGTGGCATGCAAATTTCAGGTAGCTCTTTTGGAAAGTAATTGGCATTTTATATCAAGTGGCAAAAATGTTCATATCCTTGGGTGTCAATCCTAGTGAAAGAATCCAAAATATGAAAAATGTTAAATAAAGTTGCTTGTTACAAAATTATAGAGTCAAAGTAGAACAACCTAACTGTCTAGTAATAGGGGGATAATGAAGTAACACATAGCATATTCATCTGAAATATTATAGAGCCATTTACGATGATAAAGACTAGTTTCAAAAAAAAAATGTTTACTTAAAACATTAAATATAAATCAGGTGATAATCCTAAACATAAATGATGCTTTCGATTATGCTAAAAGGACACAAAAAGAGTGGGAAGATCTAGTGAGACACTAAAATGGTTACGGTAGCTACAGAGGGTAATAGAACCAAGAATGACTGGCTCTGGGTGCTTCTGAGGGCTGGAGAAGGAAGAAAGGCCCAGTTTCCTGCGGGAAAGATCAGAGGCCTGGCCTGTGCTGACGGGAGTGGGCGGGCTGGGCCCAACCTGCACGGCTTAGCGGGGTGGGAGTGTGAAGGGAAGAAGACAGGAGGTGACAGAAGGTGGGAGGGAGGGCTCTACCCTCTTGGAGGAAATGGGGCATGAGCTTTCCACGCGAGAACACAGGGCCATCTCCATTCACATACATAGTTCGTGGTATTTGCAAAAGACGCTGTCCAAACTGCAATCGTTGCATAGTGCTGTCTGCTTCTCCTTTGCCTTCCCTTCTGGCTCATGGTCCCCTCTAGCACGTAGGGCCAAATCTACACGTCCACCCTCATCTCCAGAGCAGGCCCTTAAGTCCAATTTTCAGTGCCACTTGAGGGCCGCTGGTGCCTTCTGCTCCCCCTCCTTGCACCCGCCAGAACACTTGGGTCTTTTCACAGAGGGCCGAGGAGGCTGAGTCTTAAGCTACTAAAAAAAGGGAGAAAGTGCATATGTGGGTTCTTTCAAGTCTGTTGCTAGCGCTCTGCCTCCTCGTCCCCACTTGTCCACTGTCCTTCCGAGTGCAACGTCCCCGCCCCCCCTGCCCCCTTCTTGGAGAAAAACGTTATCACTTGTATTTGAGTGTTCCAGCCTTCAGGAAACCCCAGTCAGCCACACCATTTCCTTAAAACTGCACAGGCTTAGGAAATAACTTAATGTGGGAGGTATGTGTCCCCTTCAATGGGTGAAGAAACTGAGTCTGGCCCATGATCCAGAATCATGTGGTCTGTTATCAGATGCCTGGGGAAAGGTCCTTGGTGAAGAGGGGTAAATGCGCAGGGCTCTGCGCGTGGCCCGTGGCAGGTGGCCCGTGGCAGGTGGCCCGTGGCAGGCCCAGCGTCTCAGAGCAGCCACTTTCCAGAGGGCGTTTCCTGTCCACCTTACAACCTGCTGCCCTCACAGGGTGAGCCACGGTGTGGCCCATGGGGTCTCTGGGGCCTCAGTTGCAAAAGAGCTTTTCTAGGCTGGAAAGTTCTTAAACAGTATCTGGTCCGACGACTTGCTGTCTAAACTGAGTTCCGTAGAAATGCTTCAGGAGAAAGAAGAGAAAGGGTCCCTGGCATCCACCTTACTCATCCAGAGACTCGGCTCTTATCTCTGTTACAGATGGAGATTTTGTTTGAAAGAAGGTTCTGCTACTAAAAAAATGCAGCATATTTAACTGCAATTTAAAAAATGCAGCACGTGATTTAGCTGAATGTAATCTATTTGGTAGTAAAAGATGGTCAACACATGTCAATTTAGGTAAAAAATGTTTCCCATTTCCTAGTTTCTTAGTATTAGTAAATCACTGAAAGAAATTATGACGTTGTAACAGTATGAATATTACAGCAGTGTCTGGTTATTCAGCTTTCAGGTTATTCGTATTATTATTATTATTGACAACTATATGACGACATGTATTGTGTGCTTTTTGAACTTTAGGCGGGACTTTTTTTACACTGCTGGCTGTCTACCCAATATATTCACTCTCTTTCTTGACCAATAATACTCTCATTTTGTTGGCACGAAATGTGTCTACTTTAAAATACTCACTTTCCCAGACACCCTTGCAGCTAGGAGCCATGTTCTGACCAGTAAAAAGTCAGCGAGGGTCCTGAGATGGAGCTCTGGGAAAAGCACTGTGGAGGACACGGCGCTGGCTGGCCTGCATCTTTGCTCTCCTCCCGACTTCATCATGAATTTGTGCCGGGAGCTGCAGCCTTCATCTCATGATCATGAGGCTCATGTGAATGAAGGGTGGACGCACGAAGGCAGAACCACCTCGGGGCTCATGAAACTAAAGCTTCGAGGCCCAGAAGGGGCCCTGGCGATGTGTTCACGTGGTTATGTAGAGAGGAGGCTATTTGAAGTGTAATCACCTAATGCTGCTGTTTCTTCCTACTTCCCTTCTGCGGCTTCTTTCTACGTTACCAAAAACTAAATGGGAGGCTGAAAGGAAATTTCTAATCTGTCAATAAGAAGAAAATCTGATCAAATACGTTACAGGAAGGACTGACTTCTTTTCTTTTCTGTCTGCATAGAAAAACTACAAACTCATCATATATGTAAAGGCCATCGAAGGACAAAAAAATATGTGAAAAAAATCTACAAAGTGTACTGAGCGGCTAGTTTACAAAACCATTATTTTCTGTTTGTGGTATCTGCCAGTTATTAAAATTTGAATTTGACTGTGTTTTGTTTTCTCGGTCTCATTCACTTTTATACCTAACTTTGCATTCCTTTATTTTAAAGAATGCCTCCCAAACCCCATAAACTGGAGGTCCCACAAAACCCAGATTTCCCTTCCTTACTGATAAGGCAGGATCCCCTGCCGTTTGCTTCCTCTTCTACGAAATGCAATAGTCACAGCATTTACCCACAGTTTGTGGGAAGGATTCGGTTAAATGGACTCAGACATGTGAAGAAGCCAGCACAGGGCTTGTCCGTGACAAGTGCGGAACTCAAGTCATGCCTTTTGCCACTGTTAAAGGTACCCGAAAATAAATGTAAGCTTTAAAACAAAAAACCGAGATTAAAACAAAAAACTAGGATTAAATATCTACACCCTTTTGACTAACGCGATGAAGAAACTTCAGTCAGGGCGTTCTTTTTAGGAAGAATTAAACGATTATTCAGCACAGTATGGATGATATTTAAACATTCAGAAACGACCAAGCAAGGAGAACATATCAAGATCGCCCGTCTTGATCTGCTGATGACCAGAGGCTGAAGAAGCATGGCATGCCGCTTGGCACCGGAATTATGAGGAAGCAGTGCATTTGACCTAAGTGTTGACACGCTCATGCGCGCTGAGAAGTGACTTGTTCTCTCGTCCCAAGCTTCCTGAGGTCCCTCCGGTCCTCGGCATTTTCATGGCCTGGCTCTGCAGTGTGGCTTTGCTGCAAATGCCCAGTGGGCGCAAGCTCCGGGGTCCGGGAATCCTGGGGCTGGCCTCCTCCCATCCCTGAGCACCCCGAGCACCCTGGAGGGGCCTCCCCCGCCCCACTGAGGACCTCCGCTCTCACCCCGAGCTAGCAGTTTTTCGATCATGGGTGTACACAGTAACCGACCCCTGGGATTATGTGAAGGAGGTCTGGGGCAGGGCCTAGACTCTTTGTAACCCGCATTTGGTGGTCTGGGACTCTGGGAAACCCTGGGCCAGCTCCGATGTCACAGGACAACGCCTGCCGACCCTCTGATCACTCCGTGCTTATTCACATCCCTCGCCAACAGCATTTTATCTGCTGTCTTCTTGTGTGAACTCCTTGAAGGTAGCAGCCACATCTTCAACTTTTTCAGCATCCTGCTGTGTCTTAGGCAGATAACATCCATTCAAAAAAAACTTGACTTAAATTTTCTGATACAGTGTTTCAAAAAGTCAACATCTTTGGACTGATCTTGAAGAATCTACAATCTGCCTAGTATAATGCATTAGAATGGGAGGCATGAGTCATGATCTGGGGCACATATTCTCCAGTGAAATGTCTTCTATTTCTGGCAGGTTCCACCATTTGGCACAAGCAATCACGAAGATGTGAGCTTACAGCCCCTGCATGCGCCACTGGAGCCAAAGGCATCCTCTCCTGCCGACTGGCAGCTCCCTCCTGGCTCACCCTTCCGTCTCCTGCAGGTGGGCGGTAACCAGTGGCTCGCAGAATTCTGATTTTGACCCCATCACAGACGTGTGGCCCCGCAGGCCTCTCGGATGCTTGAACATCCTCCCTTCTGCTTTCCGTGGCGCTGAGCCCTCTTCTCCTCAAGCCTCTCCGGCTGTTCATCTTCTGTCCTTGGGGACCCCTCTTCTTTCTCCCTCTCCCGACATGCTAGTTCCGCCCTCTGTGCTCAGCCCCCCACTCTCTCCTTCGCCCTCTGCTTCAGTGGGCAACGTCATCTGCTCTGATGGTTTCGGACATCACCCACGCGCTGATGACCCCCAAATCCACCGCAGTCTCCCTTCTAATGGATAAGGCACACGGAGATTCAGAAGCTGGGGAGGTGATGCCTGGGGAGGTGATGCCTGGGAAGGCTGGGCAGACCAGGTATTATGAAGGTCCCTGGCGTGTGCCTTTTAGTATATTCTAATCCCTCTTCTGTTCACCAGCAGGCCTATTTGTAACAGGTGGCTAAGGCCACCATACATTTCAGGTCTACTGGAAGCAAACTGGCTGATACGGGACTTCTCATAAACAAAGTATCATAACAGACACACCGAACCCTACGTGTTATTGCAAATAACCATCAACGGTCCAGCTCCGCGTTGCATTCCAGGCCCCACCCGCTTCACGCGGTACTCACTCCCAGGTACTCCGTGGTCAGAAGCTTCTCTCCCGAGAGTTCTCCGAGCTGGGGCTGAATCAGTTCGTCCTTGTCCAGGTCAGCTTCCATAGTGTCGTGGTCCTCCTGTTTCAAAGGAGACATGAGGTGAAAGCTCTGGACCCCCTGCCACGAGTTCCCGGAGGGGAGGGTCCCCCTGGCGGGCACCTGCCACTAAACGAGAAGGCCTTAGCCCAACCTCGGCAACTCCTGGGTCCGCGTTTCAAAAGTCTGCCCCCTGCTTATGACCTCTCCGCGAAGACAGCAGGGAGCACGGCAGCCCACCTCCTGGGGAGCCGGGAGCCTGGCGGACACGTCCACGGCACAGACAGGAGGAGGTTCAGCAGCACGCAGCGGTCCAGCCCACCCCAAGTCTCAGGATTTCTCCTTCGCTGTGTTCAAGGCACCACGTGACCAACCGAATAGCGCCTTCTTATGCACAGGCCTTACAGGGGACACAAAACTCTAGGATAGGCTTGCTTTTCTCAAGTAGTTTACAGTCAATAAGTAAGAAGACTCAGCAAAAAGAGAAGAGTTGTTTGGCTTTGGAGGATCTGGGTGGACATGTTTTCCCTATGCTTCCCATTAAGTACAACCCAAAACACTGGACGTGATTGATGTACAGAATAAACATAAAAGACCCCGAAAGGTGCAGAGAAGGAGGCGACCGTCAGTGTACACTGGGACACAGCAATGAAAGGTGGTGAGTTCCCTGGGTTTTCTTGTTGCCTTACAGATTCTGGGCTTACAGCTGAAGAGGCCAGCAACCCAGAAACATGAGTGGTAAAGACCAAAAAAGTTCCCCAGAAGTCTGTTCCCTCAGGGAGCCAAAGGGCTGGGGAAGGAGGTATCTAGAATGACAGAAATTTTAGAAAATAACCAAACACCATAGAAATCATTGTTGCTTCACCCCCAACGCCACCAGTGAGGGGCTCAGGGAGCCTAGATGTCTACCCTCGCCAGGTTATAACGAGGCACCCCAACGCACTCAGCCGGGGCGGTGTCAGAGGACGATTAGGGAGGAGGAATTTCATCCTTGCTGGGAAGTGATGAGGCCCCCCACCCCAAGGTGAGAATGGAGACCACGCAGAGAGCAGGGACTGCCACCCCCACTTGGCAGGAACAAGATGTCTGTCCTCCTCTCCATGACGGGACAGTGTCACAAGAGGCCTCTGGGGATTCAAGACTTTTATTACTGCTTACCGTGATCCCGTGGTGTCGGGGAGGCCAGGTGGGTAGCAGCAACGAGACATTCCTACCCCTTCTGGGCAGGGAGGTATTAGTGGGGGCCCAGTAGGGACCCTGAACTCCCACCCCTGCCCTGAAGAAACAGGAGTCTCCTCCCTCCTCCCACTGCAGCTGGGTGTTAACAGAGGACAGGGTGGAATCTGGATCCCGCCCCACCTGGCTGCAATGAGGAGGGGCCCTGATCCCCCGCCAGAGCAGTGGCAGAACAAGCATCTAAAACCAGGTTTAACTAAGATTGAAAGTCTCCTAACAATACCCAAAATATCGGGGGGCCGGGGAGCTCTAAAATTTAATGAAAAGACTCAAGATAACAGAGGCCAAGATAACAGAGATGTTATCTGACTGACTGATTTTAAAGCAGCCATTATGAAAATGCTTCAATGAGCAATTACAAAGAAATTAAATTTAGACAAATTAAAAATAGAAAGTTTTAAGAACACAGAAAAAGAACAAAAAAAATCCCAAAACATGCAAATGGAAGGAAGTAATAAAGAGCAGAAATCAATGAAAAGGAAAACAACACAATAGAGACAGAAAATTGTCAAGCCTCTAGCAAGACTGACAAAAGAAACAACAAAAAAAACAAAGACATAATGACTAATATTGGGAATGAAACAGGAAATATCACTGTAGATCCTGTAGACATCAAAAGGGTAATAAGGAGTTGCTACAATTTTACACATATAAATTTGACAATTAGATAAAAACACATATTATTACATGCCTCTGAATATGAAATAGATAATTTGAGCAGTCCTATAACTATTAAGGAAATTAAATTCTTAATTTTGATATTCACTAAAAAGAAATCTCCAGGCTCATATGGTTTTACTGGAGAATTCTACTAAACTTTTATAAAAGTGACACCAATTCTATACAATGTCTTCAACAAAACAGAAGAGGAAAGATTATTTTTTAATTCATTTTATGAAGCTGGTATTACCCTGGTACCACAAACCAGGCACGGATAGTACCATAAAAAGAAAAATGTCTTTCATGAAGAAAGATGCAAAAATCCTTAACAATCAAAAGAAAAATTTAAAAGAAAAGAGAAAAAAAATCCTTAACAAAATATTAGCAAATAGAATAGAGCAATGGATCAGTATGTTGAAAGAATTATATACCATGACCATGTGTGGTTTGTTCTAGTGATGTAAATCTGATTAAATATTTAAAATTTAATCTTTATAACCCACAAGATTAACAGGTTTATGAAGAAAAGAATCACATGAGCATATTGATAAATGTAGAAAATACATGGAAAAATTCAACATTCATGACAAAAGCTCTCAAAAAATTAGGAATAGAGTGGCACTTAATAACACCTACAGAAAACTATAGCTCACATCCTTGATGGTGAAAGACTGGATGATTCCCCTGCGACCAGAAACAAGGCGAGGATTTCTACTCTCACCATTCTTTTTTCAACATAGTGCTAGAAGTTCTAGCCAGAGCGATAAGACAAAAAAGGGAAATAAAAAGAGCTGATAACTGAGTCGGCCAGGTCACAGGACACAAGGTAAACATACAAAAATCAATTTCTATATGCTAGCAATGAACTTAAATTAAGACACTGAAATTAAAAATACGGTATCACTTACAATTGCTCACAAAAATAAAAACAGAAATACTTAGGTATAAATCTAATAAAACGTGTATAGAATTTGTATGCTGATTATTACAAAACGCTAATAAAAGAAATCAAAGAGGAAATAAATGTATGGAAAGACACACCTTGTTCATGAATCGGAAGACTTAACATAGTTAAGATATCGATTCTCCCCAAATTGATATATCGGTTTAATATAATGTCTATCAAAATCCCAGCAAGATTTTTCAGTAGATATATACAAAATTGTTCGAAAATTTATATGGAAAAGGCAAAGAAACTAGAATAGCTAAGACGATTCTGAAAAAAAAAAAGAATAAGATGGGAGAAATCACTCCACCTGATTTCAAGACTTCATATAGGCAGACAGACATATAATCGGTAGAACATAATAGAGAACCTCAGAACAGACCCACACAAATCGATTTTTGACAAAGCAATTCAATGGAGAAAGGGCCACCTTTCCAACGAACGGGGCGAGGGCAACTGGACATACGTTGGAGGGCGGGGGAAACGAACCTCTATCTAATTCTCACGTCTTATACTCAAAATAAATCATGGACTTAAATGTAAAGTTATCACATTGTTAGAAATCGTAGGAGAAAATCTTCAGGATCCGTGGGGAGGCAAAGGGTTCTTGATTCTTGACACCAAAAGCGCAATCCGTAAAAGGAAAAATTCGATAAATTGGATTTGGTGAAACTTAAAAAAACTTTTGCTCTGCGAAAGGCCCTGTTAAGAGGATGAAAATTAAAGTTATAGACGGGGAGGAAATATTTGGAAACCACACATCTGACAAAGGACTAGTACCTAATTATATAAAAAATACGAAGAACTCTCCAAACTCAACGGTAAACAACCCAAACACTATAATTAGCAAGTGGGCTAAGATACGAAGAGGCATTTCATGAAAGACGATATATGGATGGCAAATAAGCACACGAAAATGTTTAACATCATTAGCCTTTAGGGAAATGCAGACTAAAACCACAGCGAGGTATGACTCCACACGTACCAGAGTGGCTCAAACGAAAAATAGTGACAACACCAAATGCTGGTGAGGATGCAGAGAAACTGGATTACTAACACGTTGCTAGTGGGAACACAAAACTGGCACCACCACTCAGGAAAACAGTTTCTTAAGAAAGCGAAACATGTACCTACTATACAACCCAGCAATTACACTATTGGGTGTTTATCTCAGGGGAATGGAGACTCGTCACACAAACATCTGTACACGAATGTTTACAGCAGCTTTATTCACAATATCCAAAAACTGGTAGCAACTGATGTCCTTTCACAGGAGAATGGTTAAACAAACCGGTCCAGCCACACCACGAACTACCGATATACACAGTCTCCAGTGAATTATGTTGTGTCAAAAAAGCCAGTCCTCAGCGGTTATGGACTACGCGATTCCATTTATGTAGCGTTCTTGAAACGACAAACTGTGGACACGGAGAACAGATCAGTAGTTGCCAGGGGTTAAGGAGGAAATGGGGTTGGGAGGAAAGTGGGTACGGCTATAAAAGGGATCCCCGGGGTAATGGAAGTCTTCTGGATCTTGAATGGATCCGTGCTGACCTCCTGGCTACGGTATTATACTACAGTTTTGCAAGACGATACCATCGGATGGAACTGAGTAATGGGTACAGGGGATGTTTCTGTATCATTTCTAACAACTGCATGTAAATCTACAATGACCTCGAAATAAAAAGTTTCAAATATAAAAAGAGAGGAGTTAAGAACAAAATGACAGCGTGCAGGAGATGTCACGAGTCTATGTATAATCGAACACACGTGGTACGGGGACCTGAGGCACTCTTTCCCACCCCCTGCAAGGACTTCGAGATCACACTGTCCTTTGCAGGTTAAATGATAAAGGTCAGCACAGAACAGGCGAGAGCTTGTCATGAGGAGGGAGCTGGCTGTGGAAGCGAGGAAGGGGGAGGGATGGGCGGGCCCTGCAGGAAGCGGGCAGTCCAAGTGCTGGCCCGGTCTCCAGCCATCACACCTTGGTGGCAATGGTCCCTGAGATTGTCTAAACAATCCTTCCCGATTCCTTGATCACTCAACAACTTGTAACCTATAATTTGGCTCCTCTAAACCTGCCAACAGGAAGAGGAAGCTCTACTCTGCAAATGTGAGTATCCGCCCTGTCTTTATTTTCCTACCGATTTCTAGTCATTCCGGATGCCCCAGTCTTTTGTGAAGTTGATTTAGCTGAATCTGAAGGTTCCAACTTCCAGGAGGATTGCCTCTGGGTAGGGCTGGCGCAGGGGGTGCAGCCACGTCCCTTCGGGGCCTTTTTAGGATACAGACAGTCAGCATCACCTGCTATCACGAGACGGTGTCACCCTAGGATGGGCTGACTTAAGAAAAGGGGATTCGACTTATTCTAGGTGGTCCCCAAAGGCAGGCCAGACCAGCAGACTAAGAGGCAGGTTCCAGACCAACCCAGAGCCTCTTCTGACAATCGGCCTGTCCTACTGGTGGCACAAGCTGCTGAGGAGCCATTACTGCCACCAGGGTACATCTGGGAGCAGTCACGTGACACCCTCTTGTCGCAGAACCTCGAGGAGCCCACCTTACATGTCCATGGCACTTCATACCTCACCTCTCACGACGACCCAGTGGACCCTCTCATTACCCCGATTTTGTCTGAGGTGGAAACAGAGCCTGAGAGAAGAGACAAGTCCACCGTGACAGCCAGGCCCTGGGGCTTGGGGCAGCCCCTTTCTGCCCAGGTCTTTTTGACTCAGCCACTTGGGGCCTCGCGGAGAAGCCTGTTTCTGAAGAGGTTCGGGCTGCACTGACTGGGTCTTCTGAAGCCTGAGGGTCCCCGGGGCCTGGTTGAGACTGAGGTGAAGAGGAAGGCCACAGCAGCAAGCTGCAGTCCGCGGGCCCCTGGATCACTCAACAACTTGTAACCTATGACACCAGGTTCACGGTGTTCTGCTCCACCCTCCACAGCCAGGGCAGCTGCCTTCTCCTTCTGTGGCCTCACCTGAGCGGGCAGCTCTGCCAAGTGCGAGCGTACCCATCATCCTGAAATTTCACTCGGGGTCCCTTAGAGGTGATGCCATCTGTGAGGCCCCACCTGAGGTCAGCTCTGGGACAGCTAGGTAAGATTTACACCGTGGCCCCGGCTTAGAGTTCAGCGCACTAAAATACCAACCCCTTAGTGATCAAGTAGTGCGTGCAGTATATATTATCACAGGAAAGGGGCTGCTCCTTGCGGACAAAAGCAGCGGGCTCTGTGGTCAGAGTGAGTGGCAGGGCACTCTGGGCAGCGGGGTAGTATTTCAGTTCCTTTCCAGGGGGGTGAAGCCTTAGAGGCACCAGCTGGAAACGGGCAAATAAATGATAATTTCACAGAGGAACTGGTGATATACCACTTCCCTGCCAGGATGGAATATAAAACGTTAGGAAACAAAGCAAACGTCCACATTCCATTTCAGTGAAAACTAAATGGTCTGTGGCAACCCTCAGCCAATGCTGGCAGAAGTATTTCTTTATCCTGGACGACAGGTACACATGCGAGACACTCACCTGCAAACCAAGCTATACCTATGCGAACCAGCAATCACAAGTAAAAGCTTGTTTAGTAACTTGTTCAAAACGAGTTAGTTAAGAGACACACTGAAATATTTATTCAATTTTGGTTTTTTTTAGTTAAAACAAGTCGAAGTTGTTTTTTATTAGAAGCACTTTATAGTTAAATTTATTAGTAATCGATAGGCCTTCCCCAACCTCCAAAACACAGGACAAGTTCTGCATTTGGTCTCTAACGGACACGACCCTTCAACCAAAGTCAACTTGCAGGCGCAGGCCACCATGTCCCCACCTGGAGACTCTGCCAACTCTGCCAGTTCCTCTGCTGGTGGAACACGGGTGAAGACTAATGGGGCTCTCAGGAAGATGACGTTGATATAAAAGGCATCCACTGAGGGAACAGACCTGAAAAGCATTCATTTTAAAATGGCAGTTCTTGGTTAAGAAAGCTGGGTGCTGAGGCTCTTCTCTGCGCAGACATGATTCTTGTCAGTGCCGAGGTTTCTCGGTGCAGAAGAGAGATCACCTCGCTGACTCCTTTAAAATCGTGACTGACTGACGAAGGGAATTTCTTAAGTTCTCTGATTTTAAAAAGCCATAGACGGCATAGATATAAACAAGTCACCGTCACGGTTTGTCGGTGAAACACTAAGATTGGTAAAAAGGAAATGAAGGTGTCGTTAGCCCTCCCGAAATGTAAGGAGCAAAGGTAAAGTGAGCTGGACCGGGTGAGCTGGAAGTGCGATTTAGGGAGGAGAAGCGAGGGCGTAACTCAGTGCCGTTTGCCCGTTTCCAGCAATGCCCGGGAAGCCACGCGCAGAGGGGGACGCGGGAAGGTGCAGGATCCCGCTAGCCGTGGTGGGAAGTGCGCACAGAGCGCCTGCCGAGAACGCAGGTGCCTGTCTCACTGTCTCAGGTGGTGCCAAGTGGACTAGGACAACAGAGGATGTACGAGACCTTTCTGAAACGGGCAAACCCAGGACACATTCGGTGATAATTCCGGCTGCAGCATTCCATCTGGGAGGCAGGCGACTGCTTTCCACCCACTTCCCTCCATTTAAGTGGAAAGAATTCCACTCAGCTCACTCAAGTGCAAGCAGCTGAGGGGGGTGACGAGTCCCAGCGCCTGAGGGCCCAGCGTGAGAACGTGAGAACGGAGCATTCGCCCTCCACATCACTCGCTTTTCCGGGCTGCCTGGGAATTCCAAATGAAACGTATTTTGAAAGCTACTTTGTGAAGCAAGGAGGTGATGGATAAGGAAATGCTTTAAGAAGAAATGCCTCATTGGGGTGGGTTTTTAAATACCATTGTTGGAAGGAATTTTACTAAAATTACTGGTCTTTATGTGCTTCAGCATCAGATTACCGAAGGCAGAGCTTAGTGATAAGTGATTATTTCAAGAAATTAAGAATGCCTCATAAAAAAGGCACTTGAGCTGAGATGAATTTAGATGTTCTAATATGAAGCTTCCCCATAGCAGCTTGGTGATCTTATGCCACTACAAGATTCTTAACTAGAGGCTTTAGATACATAATACTCCAGACAAACCAGATTCTAAGCAATTGGCCTGAAAACAAAACTAAGGTTAACTACTAAATGCATTTGAAAACTCAGATTCTTACAGATATAATGCAGAGAGAAGAATGTATTCAAGTGGTTTTACATATGACAAGTGAAAGTATCGAGTGTGTTTTTCACTTGAAATAACTGTAAGACTTCTACCAGCAGTTTAAATTTGAGACACCTTAGAACACTGAATTGTAAATCTCCCTCTTTGTAAAACCAGGGGAAAAACACTCCACCTGGGAGAGAAAGGGTGGACCAGGTGACCAGGCAGGTGGAGTGGCTGACATGTTCCCTCCCCCAGGGGAGTGGGCCCGTCCCCTTTGTGCGGCTTTCTGGGAGTGTGTACCCAGGACTGAGGATGGAGCCGGTCCTGACTCCCTGAGGCTGCAGCGTGATGCTGAGTTGTTCCAGCCAGCAGCTCCCCCATCCACGAAACACACGGGGTAGCGAGGCTGGCCTACTGAGCAGCCCAGGTCAGTAAGTGACCACACGACAGAAACCCGAAGGCGTATGAGCGTTACGTCCCCGACCTTCTAACCTACTGCTCGTTCTGTCCACTTGCTTCTTCTGCAGTCTAAGTGCAAACAGCAAGGTACATGGCGAGGACTTCAAAGCTGCTCTGGGAAAAGCCGAGCTTCTTAAAATATGTAATAT
The DNA here is from genome assembly GCF_902729225.1 of Pteropus medius. Classification (NCBI taxonomy): domain Eukaryota; kingdom Metazoa; phylum Chordata; class Mammalia; order Chiroptera; family Pteropodidae; genus Pteropus; species Pteropus medius. The sequence continues at coordinate 1,489,604 of NW_024354875.1, forward strand.
GCAGAATCGGAGGAGACGTGGAGGCTCCATGGGACCAGAAGTGACAGACAGTGGAAAGTTTCTGCGGGACAGAGAGAGGACATCGACATCATAGCAGTGTCCAGACGCCGTGCCTTGTACAGGCCGGAGGACCTCGGGCACCCTGAATCATGGTCCCTTCTGAACAGGGGTCACAGGAGTGTGAACAGAGGATCAACAGACCCAGGGACCAAGTCTGGGTGTGTCCCCTAACCCAGAGTGGGTCAGGGTGAGGCTGGCTAACAAGAAACTACCACTCAAGCGAGAACCAGAAACACACCCCGATACGGTGAAGGTATTTTCTTCCTTGCCAGCAAGAATGTCATAAGGAAAAAACTATTATTCAATAAACCACACATATTTTGAAATAATGTTTAGATGGACTTCAAAGTCCTCACAAGTTCTTTATGAAACAGATTTGAAAAGTAAGAATTTGTCAGTGTTTCTTAAGCTCCTGGGGAGGGGGTTGGGGAACAGGGTGGAAGGAATCTGAATTCGGTTTTTCAGGAAAAACCTCGCAGGCCAGCCATTATCGAAGGGTGCCCTGGGAACAGCCTCCCTCCCCTCCTTCTACCTGCAGAGGGTCCGGCTTCCCTTCTCCCTGCTCCCCACCCCCAGCTCCATCCTGGCCACCCTGGCCTTGGCCCCAGCCCTGGCCAGCACGCGAGGTGCCTCTGCGCCAGCAGACTGTGGTGTGCATCCCCCTAGACTGCCTCTAGGTTACGGCGATGATGTTCAACTCAACGCTAACGTGCATCGAGGCTGTGCGAGCACTGTACAGGGATCATTTCATTCTGCCCTCACAGTCACCTGACTAAATGGGTATTTGTATTCTTACTTTACAGATGAGAACACTGAGGCCTAAAGAGGTTAACCGACTTGCCCAAGGCCACACAGCGACTACGTGGTGGGGCAGGACTCACACCCAAGCGGTCCGATTACTGGACCACTTTCTAGGTATTCAGATGCAACCACTCATCGTTTCAACATTCAGCAGATATCTGTCATTTCCTAGGGTCTCTGGGGGGTATATAGGGATCTGTTCTCTGTCGCCTTGGACTTGGAATGAAGACACAGCACACATGATCAAATACATACATGACATGAGACAAGAATTTGATCTGAGACCCCAGTGAGCTGCAATAAGCTGACCCGCCAAGGAGATGCCCATCAGGGATGAAGGCAGCGTCCTAGCCTTGCTGCGGGCGCCCACCCCACTGTCCCGGACTGGACTATTCTGCACAGCTCCGGGAGAAGGAGCGAGTGGGAACTTCTGCACGGATAGAAGGAAGCGGAGGGGACTATTGCTTTTTGTGTGTCCATTACGTGCTGCAGATTAACTAATTCATCCCCAAATCAATGTGATGATTATTTAATCCGCATTTTCATAGCGGAAGAAACAACTAGCGATGTGAAAAAAAATACAGGGGTAGACTGGGCTCTGGCTGAGTGGGGCTTCGAGCCCCGCCGCCGGCAATCCAACTTTATTAGGTGGCGGGGGGCAGAGAAATGTTTTTAAAAGTGTCATGTGAAAGTATATGTAAGTGGTTCAGCCACCTTGGGGAGCGATTTGGCAGAATCCAGTAAAGATGAGACCCTCGTGCCCCGTGACTCAGCAGTTCGAGGTACCAGGCGTGTACTTCAGAGAAGCGTTCACCCGTGTTTACGGGCAGAGAGGCTCTTTGCTGCACCGTGAAAAACAGGAGCGACTTGCTGTCTCTCAGAAAGGAATGGGTAAAACACGGTGGCAGTTACACGGGTGAACTTGGGCCCGAGTATCAGTATGAATACATCGCTGACATGCCATGCTGAACGAAAACAGCAAGTCGGTAAATGAATCATGTCGCATTGTGCCATTTATGTAAAAATACAAGCTATAAAACTAAGTGTATATTGTTTATGGAAGCATAAAGATATTACAAAAGCACAGAATCCTCTGTGGCATTTACACCAACTTCAGGACAGTGATTAATTCTGGGGAGGGTGGGGTGGCAGAAGGATGAAGGCACAGATCCAGTGCTTCTGTTTTATTATTTTCTGAATTTTCTGGAATTTAGAAATTAAGTGATCGCGTCCCTGCATGACCCGAGCTCTGCTTGAGGAAGATGGTCTGGTGGCCACGTGCGGGACAGGCTGGGAAGGGAACAGACTGAGGCTGGGCAATCAGTAGAGAGGGGAGACGAGGCATAAGCCAGGATGTGGAGCCAAAAAGGAAATGAAGGGGAAGATGAAAGCGACTTTCAGAATGATGAGCCACAGTCTGGAAGACCATGACACAGCATGAGGGAGAAGGAACAATCACAGATCACTTCGCGGTTTAAAGATGGGTGCCTGGCACGAGCAGGCAACTGACTAACCTTGCGGTTTTGGCTGGTGCCCACCTGCAGTTCAGATCCACTTACTGAATGTGTCACGTGTGTTAGACACTGAGCTGAGTGCTGCCCTAGCTCACGGCAGTTAGGAATTGGCCCATTTAGAGAAACCGAGGCTCGTACACGGCAGAGTCAGGACCCAACTGGGGTCCCTGATTCTAAGGGGGTGATGTTTGGCTGAGTGAAGTCAAAGGCCTCCTCGGCCTAGAAATTCCTGAGGTCCACAGGCGACCTGGTCCCAGTGTCGCAAAGCGCAGTTCACGCCCACACAGGAATGACAAGGCCCGTCAGCGACTTACCGAATTCGCTGGTAGTTTTATTTTTCACTGTGAAACAGTAAATTGGCACTCTGAGTGATCACTTAATACAAAAGGAGCGATAATGTCACTTCTCACTTAGTGCCTTCTTACAGCTTCCCTCCTTTCTCAGACTAAAAGCTAATATCCTTCCTCCCGGAGGCCCCAGGCGATCTGACCTTGACTGTCTCCTTGACCCCACATCCTGTTTCACTTCTCGCTGCTCCTAGAACTCCCAAGTACGCTCTACCTCGGGGCCTTACGTGTGCTGCCACGTCTACCACGCGCTCACTCCCTCGTGCCCTTCCCTACTTTGCCCTTCAAGGCACACGCCACCATTTGACAGTACTATATTGCCAATTCGTTATTTGTTTAAGGTCTGCTTTCTTCCTACAGAATCTCTATTTTGCTTATGGCTATATCCCCAGGGCCTAAAACAGTGCCTGACCCTACCGGCTTCTGGCATGATGAACACAGAGTGGGTCAGGCGAGTCCCCTCTCCAGAAATCAAGAACACGATGTGATAAATTCATTAAAAACAATCATTTCAGGACCGAGGGCAGGCAACTTGAGAAGTGCTTGCTCACTGGGAAAGCAGGACCACGATGAGGCGAAAACGGTGCGTTTATGGTCTGCCTGGCTGGGCGAGCTCCCGTCTATTTCAGGCAGTAAAACCCACAGCTTTACTGGCTCAGGACAAGTGACAGGGCAGCTAGAAACCGAAGGGGGGGCCGTATCGGGAAGCAAGAGAGCCACGCAAGGACCAGGACCGAGGTAATAAAATCCCACCACCTCTCACCCTAAGGCACAGACGCTGGCGGAAACCCCAAGGGGCCCACAGGACATTACATGCTTGGGGAAACATGCAAACGTTCTGCGCCTTTAAATGCATTCCTCAAACTACACGCAGCTCAAGTGGCAGGAGGAGGGAACCGCACTAGCTTGAGGTCTGTAAACCTTATCTCTGCCCCGATCTCTGACAGACAGTGAAACTACACAGGGAGACCCTCAGGGCGGGGTGCAGCAGAGACATCCTGGCCGCCTAAACGCAGTGGAGAGAGAGATTTCACACTTAAGAGACCAGGCAAGCGAACTGCTTACTAAAACTAACAAAATGCCACCCCTCGGGGGGGGGGAACACAGCATGATCCAGAATCACTGCAACATCATCTACAATGCCTGCGTTTCCAACAAGCACTGTGAGACGGGGCGAAGGAACAGAAGAGTGTGATGAGCACTCAGGAAAGACTCGAGTAGCCAGCAGAACTAGCTCTGGGGGGGCCCAGAAGTTGGACTGAGTAGACAAAGACTTCAACACAGATATTACCGAAATGTTTAAAGCTTCAAAGAGAAATGTACTCAACGCCAGAAAAATATAATTGAAAGCCATGAAAGACATAGAAAATAACGGAAACGGAGCCCAGGAAAAAGAAACCAAATGGAAATTTAGAGCGGGAGGCAAGTAGGAACTAGATCAGTAATTCCAGCAGATGCTTCAGCAAGTAAAGACAGGGGACCCGCAGCAGCTTAATCGCCAAGTTTTCAAAGACCTAACGCTAATGGCCTGGAAGAAACAGAGAGAAGACACGATTAAAGAAAATCTCTGTGAACGAGCCTCCCAGAGATCTTTTTGGACAACATCAAGAAATCTGTAATATATGTATAATTGATTTGAGGAGGAGAGGAGGGTGCCGCAAAAAAAAATACTTGAATAAATAATGTAAGGACACTTCCCAAATTTGGTGAAAAACTGCAACTTATAGACCCAAGAAGCTCAACGAATCCTAAAAATGATACCTACAAAGACATCCACACTTAGGCATAGCATAAGCACACTGCTGAGAGCCAAAAATAAGGAGATAAGCTTACTAATAAGAAAAATACAAGGAAACAATGATAAGTGATAAATAATAGCTGAATTCTTATCAAAAACAATGGAAGCCAAAAGACAGCGGAGTGACATATTCAGCATGTTAGAGAGAAAAGCCTGTTGACCAAGAGGCCTCCAGCCAGTGAAAACATCCAGCGAAAGTATCCTTCAGACATGAAAGCGAAATAGAGACAATTCTAGATTTTAAAAAGTAAGAGAATTTAATTGTTAAAAGACCTAAGTTACCAGAAATGCTAAAAGCGGTGTTTTTCGGGCAAAAGGAAAGTGACGTCAGATGATACCCTCACACGGGAAGAAATGGAGAGCGCGGGAGATGGTCGATGCGTGGGTGGACACACACAGATCGTCTTTACCCACGTTTCTTAAAGAGAGCTGACTATTTAAAGCAAAGGCTTGTAGCGCTGGTTTGGTGATAAACAGACGCAGTGTCAACGGCCACAGCAGCACAAGGAGGAACAGAAACGCGGTGGTGCTGGTGTGAAGGTCGTTTGTTTCACCAGGAACTCGAAGTGGACGGTGACGAGTAACAGACACGTCCCTAGAGCCAGCTTAAGAAGAAAAAGGCAGACACCGCTAAAAAGCTGAGTGTTTAAAATGGTCCAGTGAAAATATTTGTTTACTACCAAAGAAAGAACAGAGGAACAGACAGCTGAGATAAACAGCAAACAGCGAACAGCAGAATTAAACTCAGCCATGTCGATAATTACACTAACTGTGAATGAATATTAAACAAACTTGGAGAAGAACAAAGCTGGAGGACTCGTGTTTCAAAATGTACTGTAAAGCTATAGCAGTTAAGATCCTGCGACAGCAGCATAAAGACAGACATAGAGATCAAGAGAGGAGAAACGAGAGTCCAGAAATAAGTGCTTACATTTACGATGAATTAATTTCCTTACGGAGGTACCATCTGACAAAGGAATTCAACGGATCAAAGCACAGTCTTTTCAACAAATGGTACTGGGGCAACTGGGTATTTGCATGCAAAAAGATAAATTTAGATCCTTACCTCATACCATATACGAAAATTAACTAAAAATGATCCTAAAACTAAATTAAGGGCTAAACATATAAAACCCTTAGAGGGAAACATCTTTGCAATGTTGGTTTAGGCCAACGGTTGTCAGCTGAGGGTAATTCTGCCTCCCAGGGGACATTTAGCAATGTCTGGAAACATTTTTGGTTGTCACAGCTTTGGAGTGGGGTGGATGCTACTGGCATCCAGTGGGTAGAGTCTGGGGATGCTGTTAAACATCCCATAATTCACAGAATTATCTGGCCCCAGATGGCAATAGTGGGCCTGATAAACTCTGGGTTGGGCCAAGAGTTCTTAGACACAACAACGAAAGCACAAGCCATAAAAGAAAAAAAGAAGATACATAAGACTTTATCCAAATAAAAAACTTTTGAGTTTCAAAAAACACCATTAAGAAAATGAGAAGTCAAGGCTCACATTGGGAGAAAATGTTGGCAAACCACATATCGGAACAAGGACTGGTGTCTGGGACATCTGAAGAACTCGCGTGACTCAATAAGAAGACGACAAACAATCCCGGTTTAAAAAATGGGCAAAATACTTGAGTAGATATTTCACCACAGAACATACACAAACAGCTAGTGTTACGGGTTGAAACTGTGTACCCCTAAAAGATATGTTGAAGTCCTAATACCCACTACCTCAGAAGATGACCTTGACTGGAATAGGGTTTTTGCAGATGTAATTAGTTAAGATGAGCTCCTACTGGAGTCAGGTGAGGCCTCAATCTAATATGAGTGGTGTCCTTATAAGAAGACATATTAGGTGAGAATGCCATATGACAAGAGAGGCAGAGACTGGAGTTACACAGGGACAAGCCAAGGCCTGCCAAGGGCTGCCTGCAACACCAGGAGCTAAGAGAAAGGCATGGGACAGATTCTCTCCTAGTGCACTAAGACAGCACAGCCCTGCCCACACCTTAATTTTGGACTTCTAGCTTCCAGAACTGTGAGACAATAAGCCACCCAGTTCGTAGCACTTTGTGACAAGAACCCTGGAAATCTAATACAGCCAGCAAACATATAAAAAGATGCTCAACATCATTAGTTGTTAGAGAAACACAAATTTAAAACACAATGTAATATCACTTCACACCTACCAGGACAGCTATAACTAAAATGACAGACAACAGCAAACTTCAGAGAGGATGTGGATAAACTGGCAGCTTCACAGTTACTAGTGGGAATATAAAAATGGGTAGAGCCACTCTGGAAAAGAGTTTATCCATTTCTTTAAAGTTAAACATAAATTTGCTATACCCCCCTCCCCAGGAATTCCTGGGTAACTCACCCACCAGAAATGAAAACGGACGAGCACACAAAGACTCGTGCGCAAGTGTTCATAGCCGCGTTGTTTAAAACAGTCACAAAAGTGGAAACGGTGCAAATTGTTTCAACCAGTGAACGGACGAAAAGTGGTTTATCCATGTGATGGACTAATACTCAGCAGTGCAGAGAAATGGACTCTACCGCTACATGCTCCAACACGGTTAATCCTCAAAAACATCATACTCGACAAAAGCCGCCAGATGCAAAAGACTATGTACCACGTGAAATGGTCAGAAGAGGCGGACCTAGAGAGAGAACAGATTACTCGTTGCTTTGGGCCTGGTGGGCAAGGGAAGGGCCGACAGGGACTGGCTATGACGTGTGTCAAGGGCCTGAACCATGGGGATAGCACCGCAACTCTGTACGTGTACTAACAGTCCCTGAACTGCACACTTAAAACAGGTGAATTTTATGGTACGTAAATTAGACCTCGAAGAAACTACTTACACGTGTAAGTGCACTAAATAAACACTCCAGTCAAAGGCAGAGATTGTCAGAACAGATGAACAAAAAAAAAAGCAGTCCAGCTGTCTGCTGTCTACAAGAGAAGCACTTTGAATTCAAAGACACGGACGGGGTGGTAGTAAAAGGATGGAAAAAGATATACTGAGCCACGTATGTAGCAAGCACAGGAGAGCCGGAGGGGCTGTATTAACAGCAGACGCACGAAATGCACCAGGAACGTGACAGAGGCACGGAGGGCATTTCATCACGATACAGGGTCAACTCTGTGGGATGACGGAGTGATTACAAATATATATGCTGAGGACAAAAGAACTCCAACACAGACGAAGCGACGCAGAGCGCGGGAAGGAGAAATGAGCAAATCTACAATTATAATCGGAAGCTGCTATGTTCCTCTCTCAGTAACTGGTAGGACGAGGAAACGGAAATCCGTAAGGATATAGAGGTGTCCCTGGCCTATGACGGGTGCTCGATCAATATCTCCAGTCAATGAGTTCTTGCTAAGTCCGTTTGGTAAGATTCTTCTAGCGCGATCGACCTGGGTCAAGGAGGAGGAAACAAAAAAGCCGCTGCCGGCCGAGCACGAACTGCACGGCGCCGGCACTGTGCTCAGGCTCTACACGGATCGTCATCATTCACCCCTTGCCTGGATGTTGGAAAAAGAGAAAGCTGCTGAATCGCGGAGTGGGGGCCGACCCTGGTAAGGGATTCCGACGGACGGAGGTGCTTGGCCTTTGCCCCTTGGCAAGGTTGAGATGGTAACGGATATCAATTTAGATGGCTAGAGCTCTAACTTCAAGTGGAAAAAATATCTTTCTTCGTTTTTTGTCTTTTTTGGGGAGGAACCACAGAATGTTACTTTGTTTTGCACGCAAAGCTTATCTTAAAATGCTGTCTTCTGAGATGACTCTCACTGTGGCGGCTTCACAGCCGCGGGCTCCTTCCCGGCTAGCACCCCTTGGCAGTGTGGTCGGCCGGCTTCCTATCCCCTTCAGGCTGGGCTGGCCGTGACTCTGACTAATAGGATGTGGCAGAAGTGGGGCCCTGAGACTTCCGGGGCCTCAAGGGGCCCAAGGGGGTGCTGGCCCCACCCTCTTGGCAACTCAGTGACAATGGTGCTGTGAAAATGCCCAGCACACCCACCAGAGGACAGAGGCCACGTGTAAGAGGCCCTGCTGCCAGACCATGACGGAGGCCACCGTGGACCTTCCCGCCCAGCTGACCTCCGGCCAGATGCAGCCACAGGAGTGGGTCTGGGTGAAACCAGCCGAGGACCTGATCAGCTGACACACAGAACGGGGAGGAAGAGACTTGCTTTTTTAAGCCACCAAGATTTGGGGTGGTTTGTACCAGTTGGCAAAGGCTAAGTGGGTCACGCACAGGCACCACCCTGAGCGAATGAGCCAGACGCAGAGGACATCATCCTGTATGACGCCATTTATACAAATTTCAAAAACAGGGCGAGAACTTAAGGGGGGCTTCAGCAATGGGGGTTCTGATGACCTGGTGGCGCTCATACAGCCCTGTGCACCCTGGGAGGAGTCTCTGGGGCACGATCAGGTGACTCCGCCTGCTGACATTCCTTTGGAGGAGTTCTCTGCACAGAGGAGCTCTCGGGGCTGCTGCGCAAGGTCCTGCCACGGGCTTTTACTCGGTGCTCGCCCGTCGACAACCAGCGTGGGCCGTGACGGCTCGGTAGTGGGGCGCCCTGGGGAACAAAGTGGACGCCATCCCTGCCCTCGTGGCACCTGCAGTTCACTAGTGGAGAATAAAAGGTAGTGCGAATAAGCAGCAGCTAAAAAAAAAAAAAGACGAATCAATCATGAAAGGTAAAATCAAAATAAATGCCAAAAAGTAGCGCACGATCGGCTGCTAAATGAGCTGCATCGACCGACTCCCTGCAGCGTGTCGCCCACACAGCAACGTGAGCTTTCACTCTGCTTCCGGTGGTTCCTATTTCAGGAGAACTCACTCGGCTTCTCCCTTTGAACGTCTGACTTACACCTGTGTGACTCCTCTTGGCAGCAGATCGCAGCTGAAGTCTCACACGTCACCATGACCCACAGCCGCTTGCTGAATGTCTATTTCGTAGTTCCTGCCATTCTGCAAAATCGAGTGGGATGCACTGGTCACTCTGCCTACTATTAACAGACAACTGCTGTCTGATACAGCGGATATATTCAATATTTTATATACCAGGGGGCACACAGAATTTAGATACCACCTGGCTCAGTTTGAGTCCTTACGAGTCACAGCGATGGAAGCAAGGGCCTCGCCAACTGCCCGGAGCACAGATGTCTTCAGTTCTGAAGACGGAAGGGTCGGCAGGCCGTGCCCTCCTCCCGAGACTAAGACGTCAAGCGTTTCATCTTTGAACGCCATGTCATAGAGATTCGACTGGGTGAGCAGAAACAGGTTTATTACATAAAAATTGTAAAATGAAATAAGGTAGAATGCGCTTAAGTACAAAAAATAGGTAAAAATCAGAAATATATATGTCTCACTCCAAAAAAGTACTATTATTCCAAAAATCTGTGATAACAGGAAGAAGCCATGCACTGCTTTGGTATTTATTAAAAAAAAAATGAGATAAGTTTGCTGTAGAACATTGGTCAACCATTTCTGCATCTGTTCCCATGGAAACCAATGTTGGACAAATAAGGTTTGTGAATGCCTGAGAATCATGAGATGTCTCCGAGCCCTCACCTTGTTTTGAGCCATCCAACGTCTGTTTCCATAGAAACCAGAGTGGAAACGGGGGCAGTGGCCATGAGTCAGCCTGTTGGGTGGTTCATTGAAGCCAAGGTCAGACTGCACAGGAGTGGTGTTGTAGAAATAAACGAATTTAGAAAAAAAGCAAAAGCCTTAATTGGTAACAGTCGTTTTTTTATGGACTTGGTTAAATAATGGAAAGGCCCAGCAAGTAACACAGACATGAGGCAGACGATTCTTTGCCAATTAGGTAACGGAATTAAAAGTGAATCTGCACTGCGCCGAGCAAGCTGACCACAGCGGGGCCGGGCGGAGGTGACGAAGTGCCGCGGGCGCTCTGTCCGTGCACCTGAGGCAGCTTCAGGTGGGTGGACCAGCTCACAGGTTACATATGAAGGTGGCCAAAGAGGAAGGAGGCCACGGCCCAAGCACTCGACAGCACGCCTGGGTCTGTGGGACGCTAGGGCACCTGGGGGAAGCTGGTCAGGAACCGACTGGGTTCTAGGCCCCCGCATCTTCCGTTCCAGCCAGATAGGAGTATGTGCTGCCCGTGTACGATCCAGCCCCCTCCAAGCCTGTGTTCCCCGTTTTTGTTAAAGGCATCACCATCCTGCCAGCTTTCTAAGGTCCAAGGTTCCAGCCTTCGGTTCCTAATGACATGCCCTGTTAGTTACCATTCCCAGCCGGTTTTACCTCCGGAGGGGGCCCTGCCATAGGCAAAGAGGAGCATCATACCGCCCCAACCCGCAGCAGGAGGGAGAGCAGGCACACAGGTTCTCACGCCAGCCCGAGTGTGAGTATCGGTTCCGCCAATGACCGCCCCTGGAACCTTGAGAAAGTTCCCGAAGCTCTCTAAACTCTGGTTTTCTCATCTATAAAATAGGGCTATTAACGGAACCCATTTGACCGAGTGGGTAAGTGCGTGGATGCCTGTAAAGCTCCCGGCCGTCCCACACCCAGGAAGCACTGCTAAGCTTTCCGGATCTCAGTTAACTGGAACGCTGGCTGACGCAGGCAGGATGAACCTCCCCAAGGCACAGCTCTGTTCACACCCAGCCCGGGCCCACAAATACTCGGTGACTCTCCATTTTCTGCACTTTGGCTCACTGCAAATCACCCTTCCAGCTTTTTAGCCCATTTCTCCCCACCGGGTGCCCCTAGCTGAGGCTAAAGTGAGCCATCCTTGCTTGGTGTCAGGCCCGCGCTCTCGGCTCATGCCGCCTCGGCCACTGAGATCGGGAACCTCGCAGCTCAAACACTCTCTTACATGCTAAGTGTTAAAATAAAACTTCCTTTGGAAAGAGCTTCGGCCTTTATCAGCTGGGGTGAATGTGAAGGGGATCAATGTGAATCTTGTCACCAGACGATAAGGTGTGAGGATGGCAGTAACTGTCCCCGCCTGGCACCCGGGCAGCAGAGGGCACGAAGGAAGTAGGAAAAATCACAGGGAAGGTTCGAGGCCGTGCGAGGTCCCGGGAGCTCCTTTATGCTCGCAGAGCCCATTCAGGGGGAAAAGGGAGATGAGGCTAGAAGTTCGGCAGGGCCAGGCTGTGGGAGCCTCGTGGATTAACTGTGTCTTTTATTTTCTCTATTCTGATGCTTTGACATCTCGAGTCTTCCTGAGGCCTGTCTGTCCCAGGTTGGCCAGTTCCTGGAGATAATAACTCACTGGGGAGCACACCTTCCAAATGCAAACCAACCAGTCCAGAGTCCACACTCTACCCAGCAGACTCACAGTCCAGGCCATTGTCCGCCAGCCCCAGTCAGCCCGGGGCCAGGTACTCCGAGAGCTAGGGACGGCCGCTATGCCCAGAGCCCAGAAACTATTCAAACTTGCCAGCCATAAACCAGCTTAGCCTGTCCCACCCTCTCCTTCCCCGGAAACCAATGTGGCACAGGCTCTTGGCCACCTAGCCCTTCTCTCTCTGCCTCCTGAGGACCCTGGCGCTTCCCTGCAGAGCCCCCAGGGTGTGGCCCCCAGGGTGTGGCCCCCTCTGCCCCTTAGGAACTGGAAGTAAAAAACTCTCTTTTCAAAGACAATTGTCTTCTGACCTGTGAGCCTACTGAACCTTGATTTCTATTAAGACACTCTATTTTGAAATACCTGAGGCCATATTCCGATCTAAAGCTCCTCATGGCGTGCTTCTGCCCAGGCCCTGAGTACGATGGGACACCAGGTGTAAAAGCACCGGCACTTAATGTGGCTCCCCACGGCCAGGCATGGTGAGCCTGAAGCTGACGACAGTGGTGATGCTGATGACGATGACAGAATCGTGGTGGTGACAGTGGGCGCTAACAATCACCAGGGGCTCACAATGTCCCAGGAACAGGGCCAAGCGCCTGGATGCCAATCATCCCTTAGTGATACCAGACGGACTGCGATGTCACAGAGGCCAGAATCGTTCTGCTGCCCGAAGCTGCCCTTTCTTTGGATACTCTTTCTACCCAGGGCCTTGTTTTGCTAAACGCATCTGAAGAGACCATTATATTAAGTTCCACCTTGAAAAATCAATGATATGGAATTTTTTTTTAAAGGAACAAGACCCAGTTCTCTGCTTTCTACATTGATGCTTTAGGAAATATGGTTAAAAATATAAAAAGTCTGGCCTTCCTGTGTCACAGCCGACCACCCGAGAGGGTCACTGGGGTCGTTTACTGCAGCCACCTCGGGGGTCAACCCGCCAGTCATCCTCCTCCCTGTACCAGCTTCACTCCCTCAGGAGAATACGTGTGCGTGTGATGCTGGGCCCCGCGGGGTGGGTGGAGGCAGAACTGGCGAGAAAAAACAAAATGAAACTAATTCCAGCCCCTAGGAGAAGATGAAAAACCCTCTTATCCATTATATGAACTCAGAGTACATTTTCGTACCCAGACTCATAAACACCATAGAAAACAAAACTGTAAACCAATGGTTCTCAAAGTGTGGTCTAGGGAACCTGTGACGGCTCAAGACCCATTTAGGGGGCCTGTGAAATCTAAACTATGTTCGCAAAAATATGTTATTTTATATACCATATGTATTTACCATAATTATAAACTGTAAATACAAAATTACTTTAATGTATTTAATTACATTATTTTTCACTCCTTATGATATAGTGAAGTTTTCTAGAGGCTACATGTGACGATATCACTCTGATAGCTAGTTTAATGTATGTTTGAATATTCTTGTGTTCTCTAGATTTTCATAACTAACTTTGCGCTCAGTACATCTATTTTGTTTATATCTACTATAACAGATATGCTTCCTTCTCACCCAATAAATTGTTATTTTGAAATCTTGAAGTTTTCCTTTTCCTAATCAGAAACCGGCTAAAAGTACACTTACTGTTTTATTTTTAGAATTAAAACAACAAAAGAAAAACTTAGTCCTAAGTTTTAAAATTTTCTCTAAAACTTTAAAAACTTAAGACTCGTTTATTCTAAAATAAAAGATAAAAGAAAATTTGTTTATAATATCTTTTCTCATATTTTTAAGGATGGATCACTGGCTTAAAAAACAGCTCGGAGGACTCACTTTCTCCACTCGTATAAGCCATTAATATGGAAAGATGTTGAAAAAAATGAAAGAACTTATCAGAAAGTTCTCTGACTCATGGAAGGGAGGAATCTATTCAAGCGAGGAAGTGCAAATAAAGAATATAAATATGACGGAAGCTATCTTCCCTCAGTTTTATAGACGTCAATAATTTATCTTACTGGGTCTTATGTAACAGTACATATTTGAATAGCATTATATGCCAATTAAATTGAGGTATAATTTTGAGATCAATTATTCAGATTCTAAAGAAAAAGGATTTGAATATTTTAAACATAGACGTGATGAATTCTTTAAAAGTGAAAAATGGAGAATTTGTTGTAACCTTTCAAACTAGATTTAAAAGCCACTGAAGCTGCATGATGGGTATACGAGAACTCTCTGTATTATTTTTTTCTGTAAATCCTAAATTATCCCGTCCTACCAAAAAAAATGATTAAAAAAACAAAGCCACGGAAGCACCTCGAAGGGTAAGTTAGCGCTGTGCCTTGGTTGAAGAAACACGCGCACCAGCTTCGTGCAGCTGACGCTGCTGAGTGCCTGCCGCATGGAGAGGAAGAAAAAGAGATTACGGCATGTGCTACTTTCCGATAACACGGCAGCTCGTTGCATAAAGACGAAGCGGCAAACGCGAATGCGAGTTAACATCTCATCTGCAGAAGTGTGCCTGGACTTGCTCTTGGCGTTGTACTCATCAGAGATCTTCCACGGAAATGCTTGGTGACAAAACACAAGCCAGGCTGGCCGAAATACTGATCGTCGTGACTTTCCTGGTTTGTGCTGAGACAATGGCACTGCCATCTGCTCTGACGGCACAAAGGCAACGGAGGGTTAGACCACTGCTGCCTGAGCGTCGTCAGCCAGGGCGATGCCCCCGAACTCCAGGAGCAGTCGCCATGTTCCCCACTGCCACCAGAGAGATGAATGACAGGCAGACAGATGATACGGAGATGACCGGGTTTCATCTAACAATGTCACTGAAGAAGGAGCAGGAATTAACTTTTTAAATCTTGACTCTTGCGGTCCATTTTTAAAAAACATTCTGCGGAACGAAATGGGATGTATGTGAAGGTTATCTAGAGGAAAAGCGTTTATGAAATTATCTGAGCTGCAAGCTGAACGAGGCACTTTTTTCAAAGAAACCAATAATGTGAGAATAGTTACTCTGAACTTTAAATATTATATATATTTTCTATGCCTAGAATAGACTACATGTAAAATTCGGCGTTAAGGGAAACCTTAGTCAGAACAAAAATCCCAGAGGCTGTAAAAGAAAAGCCAACATAATTCGATATAGTTATCTTTTAAAATTTTTTTAAAGATTTAAGGCAGAAGAGTTTATAAAAAATCAAGTCAATAAATATATCTTTAAAATATTTGCAATGGAGGTGAAAAAGGGTCAGTATCTGTCATATACAGAGAATTCATACAAATTGATGTGAAGAGACAAATACATTTGGATATGAATGTATTTCAAAGGAGAAGGGATATGAATAGGAAATTACAGCGGAGGAATCCAAATACCCCACGAAGCAAACACAAAGACATTCAAACTCACTACTCAATGGAGATGCAAAATCAAAAGAAAGAGCAGATAGCACGTTACCGCCATTAGACTGGCAGAAAGAAAGAGTATTCTCTGAGTATCCGGGCACTTCCTGTGTCCCTCATAGTCATGAACCGGTAATTCATTCTCTATCATTTGCTCTTTGTGTATTCCTTATAAGAGACAAGGCGGTGCAGCGGCTAACAGCGTGGACTGCCGAGTCGGACCGCCTGGCTTTGACTCCCGGTGCCATCACTTACTTAGCTGTGTGAACTGGGCAAGCGATCTTCTCCCCCTCAGTTTCCCCATCTGTGAAACGGGGCTAACAGCAGCACCTACCACGGGGCTGTGGTGAGGAGCAGACGGGTGAAGACACGTGAGGCGCCCAGAGCAGCGCCTGGCACTTGGTGCTGCTACGCCAGTGTGGGCGGCGTGACTGGGCTGTTATCACCTCGCCCATCTAGACTTAAACGCTCGGAGGTGTTTTAAACCATCAATACTCTTGGTTTTCTTTTGCCGACCTTTCCCATTATTTCCTGGAACAGTGTTATTTCAAGATCTTCAGATATTTGTTGGGTAAATAAATGAATGACTCTTAGATGTAAGAAGTCCCTAGAGAAGGAAATCGCTGAGCATGACTGTCATTTAACATGACGACGGGCAAGTAAAAGTCCATGGCTGATTTCACCTGGCATTTAAACCTATTTTGTTAAGAGCGAAGACTATTTGCCTTAAAATCAGGCCTCTAGAATAGTACAGGAAGGCCTTTCCTCCCCATTTACAAAGATGAGCCAGACACAAATAAACACAAGGAACACAGTCTTAGGAGGTCATAAGCAAACATGAGTCATTTGAAGTGAGGACATTAGCTCGGTGCTCCAGAGCCTTGTGACACACCATCAGCCCTTTGGGAACATATAGCATATATTCAACATAAAAATAAATTGTATCAAAAAACACATTTCTTCAAAGCACTAGATGAGATGCACTTGAACCCTTAACTTGTAGTTGTCACTCGCCCATTCTCTTGTGTGTCCTGTGCAAGCTTATCTAATGGTGCTTTTATCTCTCTGGAGGTTGTCAGGGGTCTGCGGTCTCGCAGGCTAAGCGAGTATAAGACGCAACCTAGAAAATGACGAAAACACCTGCCCGATGCCATCTTTTCCTTCCTCCTGCACGTGCCGCTTCTCCCTCTCAGCTGGATCCCTCCCAACAGCATTTAACCACCATGCTTAGGTCTCTCTCAAATTAAAAAACAACACAACACAAAACAAAAATGCCCAACTCTCTTCCCTTGCTCTTGGCCAGATTGGTGGGGAGAGCTGTAAATGCTCATCAGCTCCGTCCCGTTCCCTCGCCCCACGTGCTCCTCCGCCGCTCCGGCTTCTGCCCCGTTAGTCTACGAAAACGCCCAGCACTGACCTCTGTCCTCTAAGCACACGTGTAATTCATAAGGATGTGCGTAGATGTGTTTATTTTTCTGAAACAGACTCATACTGTTCACATTACTTTTCAATTTCCTTTTTCCATTTGACATTATATCCTGGACAGTCTCCGAGTCAGAAAAAAAAAAAAAAACAACTTAAATTTTTAATTCTGGCATGTAAATGTTCGTGTCTTCAGACATAACTAAGTGTTAACAAGCAGAAAAAGTCATTACATTTTTAGAAATTGGAGGAGAAAATGAGGATTTGCGCCTGGGGGTCCTCTCGCGAGTTGCCAGCGAAGCGGGATGAGGAGCGGCCGAAGTGGCCAGAGCGCAGATGTCGGCCAGGGTGGCACGAAGCGAGTGTGACCGCGCCAGGCCCCGGCCTCGCGCCGGCAGGACCGTCGTGTCTTCAGAGGCACCAAGCAGCCAGCTGAAAACGACGGCTCCGCTATCGGTGTTTTGGGTCTAAATAGTAAATTTTAAAAGGATTTTACGTTGCTAGGCAAGATGACGCGTGACTCTAAGACCTCGAGAGTAATTCTGCTGCCGCCTTCAAAGCTGGCACCTTGGGAAGTGATACTCACGTTCCAGCAACGGTGCCACTTGCTCAAACGATTTTTGGAAAACCTCCTTTAGTCGGAGCATTTTTCACTGTCTTGTTTCTTTGCGATTTTAAAAGGCAGTTTTAAAAGTTAACACCCGGCCTTGGAGAAAGCTGAGTGAGACACAGACACGCTCAGCCTGCCCAGGGCGCCCTCGCCGATGCCTGCCGCGCACTATCGGGGTCATGATGGAGGTCGTCCAGGACCTGCCGACCTGAGTTCACCACCAAAAGTCAAGCTATGGCCCCAAAGGACAGATCCTTCCCCTAGGACTTCTCACCTTCACCCCTTCTAGGACACAAAGGCGGCGTCTCATGCCGTGCCCAGAAGACTGAGGCAGGAGCGGGGCAAACGATGGCCCCTGGGGCCAAGAGGCCTGTTTTGGGGTGTCCCATAAGCTAAGAACGATTTTCACATTTTCAAATATTTGAAAAAATTTTTTAGTGACACATGAAAATTACATGAAATTCAAGTTTTTAGTGTCCATGAAGTTTCATGGCAATACAGCCACATTCGTCTATTTATGTACTGTGGATGGCCACTTTGCATTAAAATGGCAGATTCGTGGGACTGAAATAGGCTGTGTGGCCCGCAAAGCCTAAAATGTTTACTGTCTTTCTCTTTCCAGAAAAAGCCTGCTGATTTCTGCTCTAAACCAGATTTTACTGCCATTGACTCTCTGGTGACCTCAGGTTGGTCTCCTTCCCTCTCTGGATCCGCCTTTGTAAAAGGTGCGGCCCGGATGCCCCTCTGAGGTCCAGAAGGCGCTTGTCAGACAAGGCTGTGAGCAAGAACACGTGCTGGTGCCACCTACAGCCCACGAAAAAAGTGACAGGCGGGAGGCTGCCCGAGGAGGGCCAGTCACTCACTGGCAGATCTCGGCACAGCTGTACGTTAAGAGGGCTCTTAAATGAGCTCTCTCCCCCATGAACAGAAACCTTTTAAATGGATAGACCACAAGTCCGAATAAAAATACAGCCTCCAGCATTCACTCCCCATGAAGGAAGAGGGATGCAAATCACTTACTACCACAGAGAACCAGAGAGTTCAGCGCATATGTTTTTTCTAGATCTCAGGGAAAAACTATGAAAAGAAGAGGCCTGTCATCTGAAAGTCCACCTAGAGCCCAGAGGTCACCATTCTTCACATCATGTCAGGTGACTCACCCATGTGACTTCTGAACCTTCAGGCTCTAAATAACCAGGCAAGCAGAGTTTCCACAGCCGGGGAAACCCACATCAAAAGGATGCAAATAACAGTGAGGTGGTTAGTTCCCCCAGCTCAGAAACAAGCCCCTGGCAGTGAGCCTCCCGCCCAGTGTCATTATCCCTGAGGAAGACAGCGGGCAGCTCGTAACCCTTCAAAGCAAAACTCTCAGGTTTGAAGAACGGTTATCTTTCAACCTGCCACAAATCCTGAGAGCCACACAGTGTGGCATCCCAGGCTGGCTGCAGCACCCCTGCCAAGGTGCAGCAGACGGTCCCTCAGACACGGCCACCCACAGTCCCCCTGGCCTGACCCTCCTGCTGCTGGGGTCTAACTGAGGTCCCACGGCCTGGCTGCTCTGGTGATGAGCCCTGAGCAGGACGCAGCCAAAGGGATGCTGAGACCGCAGACCTCGGAGAGGACTGGAAGCTTCCGCGTCTTCCCTCCTGGAGCCCAGCCGCCCGCCGACCGATGAGAAGTCCAGGCCGCACCCCTGAACGATCAGCGCTCACGTGGCTCACGTGGACAGAGGCTGTGCCGTGGAGGGCGTGAGGCCAGCCTGGACAGGGAAAGTGGCCACGTGACACCCCCAGTGAGCCCAGCAGAAAACCACCCAGCTGAGCACTAGCCAACCTACGGAACTATAAAAAAAATAACGTGGCAGGGATCAAAATCCTCATTTCCGGAGTAACTTTTCAAGGCAAGGACAAGACTCAGAATCATTTGGCACAAGTTCCCTATGTGGCATCAAGAGCCGCCAACTTACTTCATCATCTTCGTCTTCATCATCGTCAGATTCAAGAACACCATCCGGTAGCTCTTCTATGAGAAAAAAAAAAAATAAACAAAATAAACAAAATAAACCCAATGAATAGCTGCAAAAACAGTTGGGAGACTTGGTCAACAAAATCCCTCAGCCACTGCAGAGACGTGTGAAACGCCCGGACGAGAATTAGGTTACGACACAACAATCGTGTTCCCGTCCCATTTCAGCTAGTTTGATGTCGTCCTGAGCAATTTTAAATATCGCTCTCCATTTTTATCAAAAACACAGTAGTGGCAGCATGAGAAAAATTAAAAGCCGACATGTAATTTCAGAGGAATCTAGAGGAGAGCGAGCATCACTGCCAGGCACTGCTACAAACTGCCGCTCGTGCGATTTCACTTAACCCTTCCGATGATTTTGCCGACCCTTACCTCCACTTGATGGCACACAGCACATGGAGGCACAGAGAGGATGAGGGGCTTGTTTACGGTCACACTGCCAGTAAATGACAGAATTGAGATTCAGACCAAATCTATTTTGAAATCTCATGATTCTTCCACCGAGGACAGGGGGAGGGTCGTGACAGCTCAAGTTCCTGCAGGCTCCTGTGGTGCATTGCTAAATCTTCAGCGTTTACTCGAATGCTCTGATGATACTCAGCACTTCTGGATGATCAGTGTTTGCTGATGAATGAATGGCTGACTTGTCTGGGTATCTCTCTCCCCCACTGCACTGGACTGTGAGTCCTTGGGGACAGAGCACCGCATATCCTTTCTGCATCTGCTTTATTCTATCACTCGTTTCTTGAACAGTCGACAGGAAAGTAAAGAAAGCGGGAGGAAAGAGGAAAGGAAGTCGCGTAGGACGTAGGAAGAGGAGGAAACCAAAGACCATTCTTGAAGAGACTGGGGGCAGACTCGCCTACACTTAACTAAATCCCCAAACCATTTCCTAGAAAAGGAAACACGGAAACCCCAGGACACCCCCAAACTTCAACGCAGCTTTCCGTCTAAAGGGAAAGACTCCACTGCCTTGGCAGGACACCGACTTCTGTCCCCACCTCCTTGGGGCATGCATGGCTCCATGCCCATCACGAGCCATGCTGCTGTCATGGAGTCTATTTGGCCTAGAAAGCCGCTCTGCAGACAGGAGGATGTTCTGTCATTCTGCACCTGGGCTGAAGCCCAATCACCTCGCTTCTATTCCCCACTGGCCCGTGAACTGCACGACCCCACTCCATCCTCAATAAAGGGCTTTCAAGCAAGTGGCTTTCAAAATGGAGATGTTGCTAAATTCGACAGTGATAAACCTTCCTTTTCTTTTAGAGTCTTAGACATTTCGGGGGCCACCAGCTAGTCCAGCTGCTCTCCCCTCCCTCAAGCCTGCTGGTTCCCACTCATCCTGTCCTGTGAACTCCTCTCCAGGATGACGGGGACATGAGCTTGGTCCCCAAGCCGTTCTTGGAGTTGTGGCACCCCATAAGGTGCCCTTGCATCGACAGCCCTGCCTTTCCTGAGGGCCCAGCTGGTGAGGCCGGCTCTGCCTTGCTCCTGCCCGGTGACCTGCCAGACCTCCCTGTCCTCTCCTCAGTGACTGGTGAGTGTCCGCTGGTCCCCTAGCTGAGCGCTAGGGTTACTGACAAACTTGTCATGGTTGCTGGTGGCTGCTCGCCTCTGCCTGTCACATTACCGGGCTGGAGTCTCCCCTCAGGCTTCACCTGAGCAGCCCAACCCGCCTGTGGCTTAGGTCCCCAGGTAGCCAGAAGTCCTGCGCTTGGAGAGGGTTGAGATGGGCCTGAATGTATGAAAACCCTCGTACGTGTTTTCGTGTTCACTAAGAGATCAGTGCTCTAAATACAGATGGCGGCAATGCCATTTCACGTATCTTAAACTAGCAAACGGCTAATTCCTACTCTGCTATTAATTTCCACCCGAGGATGAAGAGGGGACTGGACAGAAACTGTCCAGCTCTCCTTCCTCTAGGCTCCATCGCGATGCTGGTGGGTTGATTTTGACGTGATGCTGATGACGCGTATGCTGAGGTATTTGTGTGTGTATGTCTGCTCCTCCATCCAAATAAATGTTCAGTGACTTTCTAGTTTTGTTTCAAAGTAGCAGACTCCTGGGTATTCACCTCTGGACCTACCATTGTCCTGTGGATACAGAATAACTTAGATACTTGAGATAAAAAAAGAAATACTTTAGATACTCTTTATTTAAATTGGAACTCACTGAGCTAAGCAGGTATTTCCTAAGCTTTTCCTGAATACACAAGGCTTAAAGCTTTAGCTCTGCTCAGATAACTTCTTGCCAAAGCACGTCCCCCTACAGAAATGCAAACTGACCCCCCCAACACACACATTCTTTGGCATGCTGCTCCAAGGGCCAGTTTTATGTAAGAGAAAGAGATGTTTTATAGCCGGAGAGGGATGGGGCCTCGCCCTGCCTCTTGGCTGCCAGGGAGGTGGTGAGTCTCGATGAGACTGAAACAGAGTCGGCCTTGAAGAAGGTCCCAAGTGCAGCCCTGCAGCTGCAGAGGACCCCTGGCTTGCGAGGGAGGAGTCAGCAGAGCTGGGACCATGGAGCAGAGGGGGAGCATCTCTTCCCCGCATCCCCCACCCTCCCAGATGGCAGTCCAGCCAGAGGAGGTTAGGGAGCAACCTCCACAGGACGGAGGGCAAGGTTTTATTTCGCTTAATTTTGAATATGCCCACCCCGTAGAACGGGGGTTCAGAGTCAGAAACTATGTTGCTGAGGAAAATAAAGTTCTAGTCCTTGCCCACCTGAATTTGGGGTGAGTTATACTAGCTCCAGAAAAAGCAGAAGGAAGGATGTTCAAAGGGAAATGGGCCCAGAGTCTGAAGGGTGAGTCTCCCAGCTGCTTTCTGAGGACAAGGTGCCCCCGTGACACCTGCGGTCTGCCCCCCGCATCCATTTCCGTATCCATCCCAGGCTACACGGTGGCATTGCCTGGAAGCTTCACACCCTATTTGCTCCTGGGGTTCCCCCAGAGATTCTGGTTTAATTGAGGTGAGGATTTCTAAATCTCCCAGGGGACTGCCCTGTGCAGCTTGGGCCGTGAACCATGAGCTGGAAGCCGCCTTTGGGCTTCTCCCGGTGCAGGGCTTCTGGCCCCTTCCGCTTGGCCCTGGTCAAGCTGCTGGCTTGGGGTCACGGTAGAGATCAAGAGACTGATGAGTTGCCTTTGTGTGCGGAACGGGATGTGCACACCTGGACTTTCAGAGATGTGGACTGCTGGGTGTCAGAGAAGGGCAGAGAGAAGGACATTAGGGACGAGCTTGGCCCTGGGATGCTGGCAGTGTCAGGTGCCTCTGGCACGTGTACGAGTCAGGTTCAAGGTGTGAGGAGTCCACAGAAAAAGCGAGGAGCTTCCTCACCACCCCAGGTTCCCATCCAAGGCGTCTCGCACTGGCCTTTCCTGCTTATTATGGGATGTGGGTTGCCATGGTAATAGAGGAAGCCAAATAGAAAGGGGA
The DNA here is from genome assembly GCF_902729225.1 of Pteropus medius. Taxonomy (NCBI): domain Eukaryota; kingdom Metazoa; phylum Chordata; class Mammalia; order Chiroptera; family Pteropodidae; genus Pteropus; species Pteropus medius. The sequence continues at coordinate 1,512,305 of NW_024354875.1, forward strand.
TCACATCCTTCCACGCTGTTGGTTGGCAACATAAGTTTTTCTGGGGTGAATGAACGAAGGCCGGAGGATGACAACATTGTTTACAGTGGTGCTAGAAAGGCTGGCCTGTCACCCTTATCTGACCTAGGACATTCTTCTGAGGCGGGAGGTTAGGAGCGGGAAGCCGTGTAAAGGGAGCTCGCGTTGGAGGACGGCTTCTGTAACTGCTTTTGAATTCTTTTTGCTGACTAGAAGCCCAAAGCGTGATGAGAGATTGTCGATCTCGAGATGATCTGGCCTTAACTGCCTGGTTGAGCCTTTGTCTACGGGTTCACTTGGGCCTCTGGAACGAATGCCAAGAGATGACAATCCCCTCTACGAAAGCCCACGTGTCTTTCTGGCATGTGTGAAAGAGTCAAAAGATAGACCATAGATTCTTGCATCGCACGAACCTGAATTAAGCTGCTTGATGATAAATTCAATCTGGCGGACTGTTTCGGCGTTGCCTTCTTTGATGAAGCAGCGAAGGATGTCTTCCATTCCCTAGAGGGACAGAGAGAGTAGCAGTTAACACTTTAGTGTTTTTGGGGGGAGCCAACAACAGTTCAGTGGGGTGCTTTCGGCTAATCCCTCCAAAATACTTTCTTATACATGCACGATAAAAATCCCTCGGCTCAGTACTAAACATTCCTTTTGTTCTCTTTATAATTCACAGTGAAATTATTTTCTTCTTGATTATCTGAACTAATTATAACGTATTTAGGAAAAAAACTTACAAAATTTTAATAAGCATTCCCGTTACATGGTAGAGTTCTTCTCTGCATCAATGAGCAGTTTTGGCAATATGTTTTTTTTTTGGTGCAGTGTGGGGGGTGATTTCTCTGCTGTGTTTTCCCTAAATTTCTACACTGCCTTCTGGATTTTAGGGCCAAATGTGGCCTTTGAAAAGTAAAACCATATGTTCAGAGAAGTAAACGAGGAAATAAAACCTCGGTTCAAACAGTCATCATTCTATTTCTATCAAAGAACCATAAAGTCACTACACTGTACATTACTGACTTCCTTATAAAATACCGACATCGTAATTTTCAATACTGACTAACAGAATTCTAGGGGAATGTCGAGGTCCCCTCTTCCTCTTTCCTTGCAGGGTTTGAATGCATATGTATGGCTGGAGGTGAGGAGGCCTTCTTGAAGGAAAAGTGTTATCTAATAATGAATCCAAAAAGCAGCAGCAGAATCCACAGGTGCCGGCCAAGAAACGGATGTAGTGACATGTGAACCCTGACCGAGGTGTGCCTGAAGTTGATGCCTGGACTTTCCAATTATATGAGCCAATACGTTCCTTTTTCATGAAGGCCAGGTTGGAATCAATAGCTCTGAAACTGAATTAAAGAAATGCAGTTTTGAACGTGGTGAGTTTCCATCACCTAAAGCAGAGCATCACCTTCTGGAAAGGTTAAGTCTGGACTGTAATTCTAGCTCCCCTGTGAATTAACCGTGTGACTCTGGTCAAATTATTTAACCTCTCCCAGCTGATTTCCTCAACTACAAAACGATGATGACAACTGGAATTAACATGAGATTAAAAAAAAATAAAGTCTATAACTGGGTGTTGGTTTTGTAGATGTATACATTTGTCAAATGCATTAAACTGAACTTGTAGGGCCAATGCATTTCACTGCGTGTAAATTACACCTAAAAACTGCAGCTAGGTCAATGGCCGGCACACGGATGCTCAGTAAATGGTTGAGGTTGCGCTTGTTGTACCTGGAAGTGGTTTGCGGCTCAGAAGCGAGGTCTGGTAGCTGAAGACAAGGAAGTAAACAAGGTTCCCTAGTGACAGGTGAGGACAGAACCTTAGAGAACCTAACACTTAACCAGGAGGCAGAGACAGGAAGGCGTGGTGGGGAAGGGGAAATCCAGGGATGCGCGTTTAAAGGAGGGCGCGTCCGGCTCCTGTGGGACCGGAAGCCTGGGATTGTCTTACCAAAGAGTCAGGCCCTTCACTGTCAGGAGAGTTGACTTTACGTCACTGTATCTCATAAACTGACATCCCCACTCTCTGTCACTGCCCACGGGAAGGGCCAGAGGAAGAGGAACACATCAAGTGAAGGCAGCGTGATAAACCCTAAAACGCGGACGGTCAGGATCGCCACTAGCCCATCGGTGCCACTGTCCTCGACATTCTCACCAGTGGAGCGAGACAAATCATTCATCAGGCTCTCTGTGCTCTTCCCAGACGTTACTCCTGCAAACGATTATCTGCTCATACACTGAAAGAGCTTTTCATTTTCATTCGCTCTCTTTGGTACAGCTCTAGCTCGGTTGTTACTTGGTGGTGGTCGGGGACGGGGGGGATCACAATTTCCTTCTCTGTAATTAGGAGGATTACTCGGAGGAAGTTTCTTAATAATAAATTCCCCAGGCATGTGGCCTGGATTCTGCTCATCGAATACACCCACGAGAGACTGACTTGGCAGTGGGTACTGTGAAGAACCCAGCACACTGGGAAACACACGCCTTTCTGGCAGGTGGGTGGTGGTGGCATCCAGTCCTTGTTCTGGTACTGTAGGTGTGAGCTGTGGGCCTGGGGGGGCGCGGTCATGGTGCAAGCTGCAGTGGTGGTATCACTGGAGTGGCCCTAGGGAGTGTGGCCGTTCCTCCTGGCTCTGTGGCTTCTAACCCAGCTCCCTGGCAACCCAGAGCCTTCACAAGTGACGAGCATGTGGTCTGCCCCAGCCCAGGGAGAATGTCCAGCCGGGCTTAGATCCCGGGGGAACTAAGCTCCATTGCCACACTTACTCCAACCCTGGCACAGGTGGCTTTGGAGTGTGGGCCTCAGGGTGGCCTACCATCTGACCTGCTCTCCAGCCCCAGACCCTGGTAGTCTCTTCAAGTTCAAATGGGCCTCAGGACACTGATTTCTCTTTTTCTCCTGCTTTTTTTTTTTTTTGGCTATTATTTTTAAGACCACCATAATAGAATGTGGCACTAATAAAATTTTTATGTATTTGTCATTCTCCACAAGTACACAAATGTTTTATACAGTTGCAAAAACAGAGTTCTTATAACGTCATATTCTGCTTTTATCTCTCATTATACAATAAAAGATTTCCATACCGCCTCATTCTGCTTTTCCCAATTATCATCCTCAATAGCTGTTAATTTTTTGAGCAAAAGAGCTATAATTTCATTAGCAATTTCTCTATTACTAGAAATCATGTTTCTTCCAGTTTTTCACCGTTATAAAATTTTGAATTGAGCATCTTCCTGGTAGATCTCTTATTTGCATCAATGACCAGAGAAAAATAAATGAATCCAAACAATGGATGGTTTAGTAGTTTCTCACATAAACTGCCAAGCTGTTCCCCAGAAGGTCTGTGCCGACACAGCCTGCAAACACCGGCAGGTCTGGGAACATCCGCTTGGCCACCACTCCCCCAGCACTGGCACCAGCGGACATTAAGATGGTGAGATTATGAGATGTTTTCCTCATTGTCTGATTTTCTTTATCACTGTTATGGGCAAAAAGAATGTAATTCCTTTATCAATCTAAAACTTTCCTCAAGGATAAGAGCGAAATGTGGGAAGTCTCGGGGCTGTGGAAAACCCTGGCCATCGCCTCCCTTAGAGGCCTCTCTTCTAAATCGTCAAATAGGCAACCACTTAAGTGGCCTGTCCAAGAGCTTCCTCCGCTCAGGCTAACGGGGTTATGACTTTAAAGCCTGTTAAAATGCCAGAGGGAAGCTGATGCCACTTAGACCTTTATCTAAGTGGTCCGAGTTTTCTTCTTAAGTCAATACTTCAATAATTCAGAGGCTGTCTAGAGACTATAAAGAAAAAATGAACAGATTCAACTATGATTAAACCTGACGTATGACCAAAAACACTGTAATTAAAAGACAAATGAAAAACAGAAAATATTTGCAACGTGTGTCGAAAGCCCCTATTCCTCTGGTGACTTCTTCCCAGATCTATAGGTGACCAGAGGTGTATGGTGGCCAGCCTCTGAGACGGCCCCCAGGGACCCCTGCCTCCTGGATTTGGGCTCTTAAGTCATCCCCTCCCACACTGCACCAGAGCTGGTGTGTGTAAACAGCAGGGTTAGAGCGACGGTACCTCGCGTCTGAGAGCAGGCTATGAAAACCCTGTGGCTTCTGTCTTGCTCACTCTCTGTCCTTCTGGGTCACTCACGCAGGGGGACGCCAGTTGCCGTGTCGAGAGACATGCGAAGGAGAGGCCCATGTGGCAGGGATATGGGGTCCCCAGCCAACAGCCGCGTGTGGGTTCTCCAGCCCCAGTCAAGTTTTGACTGTCCTGGCTGAACTCCTGACCGAAACCTAAGGACAGATCCTTAGCCAGGCCCATCCCACTAATCTGCTCTCAAACTTCTGCCCCACAGAGGCTGAATGGTAATAAAAAAAAAAACTAAAGCCACTTAGCTTTGGGGTAATTTGTTATGCAGCAATAGACAACTCGTACGAGTGTCCATACTTCAATTTCCGAACGTTTGGGGATTTCCTGGACGCCACCTTCTCCTGCTCCACTCTCTCCTTCCCCTGCGGGGACTACAGTTGCATCCATGTGACCTCTGGATAGGGTCTCAAAGGTCCCTGAAGCTCTGTCCCTTCCTCCCGCCTCCTCTCTCCCCGGCCCGGATGGTTTCTAAGGACCCTCTTCTCTCTCGTCCTGAACGGCGAGTCTCCCTCCTCGGGCCCTGTCCGTCCACTGCCATTCCCTCGCCCGCTCTCCCTCATCGCCCTCGAGGTCTCTCCTGCACGCTGCTTTGTGATTCTGATTCCATGCCGGCTCTCTTCCTCCCTTCCCTTCAGAATACAACATGTTTTGTTCCTTGTGCTCTGCTTAGTTGGCAATTCCTCTCTTTCACCCGAATGACTGCAACGCAGAATTTAATCAAGTTTATTTTTCCTTGTTCTGTTGAGAAAGCAATTCTTAAAAAAAATTTAAAAGCAGTGGACACTTAAGTCCCATTATTTACTGTGACCACACAGAATGATTCATAGATGAGTTTTTACCTCTGGCATAACCGATGAAGTAATTTAGATCAGGGGTCCCCAACCCCTGGCCACAGATCGGTACCGGTCTATGCCCTGTTAGGAACTGGGCTGCACAGCAGGAGCTGAGCGGCGGGCAAGCGAGGGAAGCTTCGTCTGTGTCTGCAGCCGCTCCCCAGCGCCAGCATCACCGCCTCAGCTCCGCCTCAGATCCTCAGGCGTCCCTGGTGCCAAAGAGGTTGGGGACTGATGATTTACATGACCCGTTAGAAGATTTAGCAATTTTTCTAAGCAAGCAAAACGAAGTGGAAGAGCACGTTTTGTTGGCCTCCAACTGAATCTACCCTCTGGAAACATATTTAATGGTTTCATCGCAGCATTTAATACGCGTACTAGTTTCACATGGTGTAAGGAAAAAGGACAAACTCCAGTGGTTTTGCTAATAAGGTCTGGAAACAGCTGTCACCTCAAAAGAGAGCACGAATCACC
>NW_024354875.1:1518198-1538791 GCF_902729225.1 Pteropus medius
TACAACTTTCCAAAAATAAACCTGCTGGGAACTTTCTAAAACTGATTTGTAATCACTGAGGAGCTAGGGATCCCTTGAGAACCAGATTCTCATCAGAAAATTGCAAACACGTATTTGGCCTGTAATTTCAGGGAGTTCGTGAGCTCCGATCAAGCCCCTGCACAGAGCCCGGGCTGGGAAGCGCGTGCTCTCGCGGCTCTGCTCTGTGGCAGGGACAGAGGCTGACGCACGCGTCGGGCGCGTTTCTTACCATTGCTCTCGCCTCCTCACGGATGGACGGGATGGAGAGGATGCTGTACAGCGCTCCGTTCACGTACGGCTGTATCTTTAGATTCAAGGGAGAAAACACGGTCATTTGCAAGTTCTCAAATACTATACAACTCCATTATCAAATACTCTTGAGAACACTGGCTAATGAGGATAGAGTGTCACCGTCCTCACAGCTCTCTGAATGCCAGGCATCTCCACCTGCACGTCCCAGTGACAGCTACGACGAGGAGTTCGGAACCAAATTCATCGCTCCCTCGCAGAGCTCACTCCTGCTGCTTCTCATGGCCTAATTCACGCCGCCCTGATCACTCGGGCCAGGTGCTCTGGAGCCATCACAGAGCCGCTCTCCTTTTCCTCTCCTTGGTGGAGTCTTGGTGGAGACAGGAACCCTTCTCTCTCAGATACACTGTCCTTGTTCAGACAACATGGCCAAGACCTAGGCTACGTCGCATCTCCAAATGAGTCCCAGCCTTTGATGTCCCAGCCTTGAACCCAAGCCTCATATCATGGCCAAAATTCCACGACATGGGCCAAGTGAGGCCACTGCCCGTCTCGGACACCGTCCGTGGAGTCCGCCTGGACAGTCCTTCCCCCTTAGCACAGCGTGCAGGACCCCTCGGGGTTTGGCTTCTATCGCTTCCCTCCGCTCCTCCGTCCCCGCCACCGTGGAGCTCACACTGCAGGGACACCCCACGCCACAGCGTGACGCGCCGTGGCCCTGGTCCTGGCAGCGTCCACCTGGTGAGCTAGGATCCAGAGCTCCGTGCAGGTTCAGGGAGGGAGCCTCTCCTGAACCGACAGAGAGCTCTGCTCTGCGCCTGGGCAGCCCTCCATTCGGCATAGTTTTGAATTTATATCTATGCCCTCCCCATGATGACCTCTTCAAGGACAGGATCCATGTTGGCCTCACACAGGCAACCCCAACAGCAGGCCCGCACGGGATGTGGTGCGTGCGGGTGCTCGACATGCGAGAGCTGAACTTTATCACTTTTCATTTTTTCCAAGCGAATGGGCAAAAAAGGACATCTTAGAGTCGTTTTTATTTTCGTTTTCCAGACTATAGAGAAACAAAACATCTTTTCGTGTTTTTAGGCCATCAAGACTTACTATTCTATAACTTGCCTGTTTACATGTATCCTTTACCCCTTTTCTCTCTTTGCTTTTTTGTTTTGACTTTTACTAATTTATAAGCGTTCTTCACATATTAGGGCTATCAAAGTTTTGACTTTGGTTATGGCATCTTTTTCCATACAAAAAAACTTAATGCTCGTATCATCAAATACGTGCATCTTTCCGTTATGGCTTCTACGCTTTGTCTTTCAAGAGCACAACTGTCTGGTATAGAATACATGCGTGTAGCATTTATTTGTGTAGCAAACACATTTGTAGGCTCTAAAACACATACAGGTAGAATTTCCAGCTCTTTTTCAAAGCAAATGCAAGGGCTGAACGGCTAATGGCATGATCTGAACCCTCTGGTCCATTCTGGTTCCCACACTGGAAACCAGCGTTTCCTTTTAGAGAGGAAAGCATGCCCCACAGGCTGCAGCTGAATGAATAGACTTCGTTCAGGTCTAGAAGTAAGTAGTTAAGCGCTGCCTGGTTTTAAAATACAAAAGGCACGGCACTCTGTGACCGCCGCCAAACCTCCGCTTGCTAAAGCGGCCCGTGTCGCTCGGCGGGTAGGGTGCCAGGAAAGCACAATGCGGAAGAAATGAACAGCACGGGGGTGTCTGCCTGAAACTGGAACAGACGTGTGGAAACCGAGAGCTTCGCTTGGCCCAGCGGTGCCCGGTCCTGCCCTGCGAAGACACCCCTGCAGCTGATCGGGCAAAGGGGTCAGATTTTGTGGAGGCTTTGACTTCAGGAGCAAAGTGATGCCACAGTTTGTGCAAAGGCATTTGCAGGAAGCGGGTGAGCAACATATCATATTGTTTATTAGTTTCGTTAGTTTATCCAGACCTCTTTTATTTAAAAAAGACTTGAGACCCGTAAGCTAAACAACTCAGAAAATTACACGACCACTGGGGAGGACACCCGTGCCTGCAGAAGCTGGAACAGCCATTCTGGTGGACATTTTCCAGGACTCTGCCCCGAGACTGAAGTACGGGGTGATCTGGCCGTGACAAGTGTCAACACACCCAGGAAGTGCGGAGATGTCACCGAGGACCACCGTGGCAGCAGAGCTGGAGGCAGCCAAAGTGGACAGCCCCAGGGCAGCAGATAAGCAAGCCGGGAAGGCCGCGAACAGGGGGCTGTTTGGACGCAGCGAGAGCTCAGGGACTAAGTGCATATAAAGCCTTGGGGAAAGGTCCTGACAACACTTTGAAAGAAGGAAGAAATGGAGTGAGCTCTAGAGTGCAATACTAGTTATACGGATTAAACGCACAGACACAGCGTCGAGCACGTGTTCAGACTGTGCGCATGTCCACGGACACACATGAAACACGACAGAGGCGTGTCGACGCGGAGGGAGGAATGAGAGGTGACAGGGAGGAAAGATAACGGGCTGGGAGGGGCAGCGCTGGCGGCGTGCCAGGGAGTGCGCAGTGGGGCGATGGCTTTCTGCTTCCACACGCTGGAGTTTGGAGATGAGAAAGCTCTGACCAGCTTACGCGAACACCCACCCGGACACCCAGAGGGAGGGCGCACGAACTCCCGGCCCCGCCCCAGCCCGGGCCAGCGGCGCTGGCTGAGTACCTCGTGGTTTTCATGGCCCAGCAGATCTGAAAGGACCTTCAGCACGAGGCCGGCTGCCTTGGCACACACGTTCTTCCCTTAAGAAAAAAAAAAACATGACATGACATGTCTAAACTCAACGACACAGTTCCAAGTCAGGCCGACTTGAATACAAATCTGGGCTCCCCTGCTTATGAGCTACGTGACCTTAAGTGAGATGCGTAAGCAATCTGGGCCCCATTTTCTTCCTCTGGGATTCCCTGGAGATTATCTGTATCTACCTCAAAGGGTGATGGAGAAATAAATCACTCGGTATAGGTTGGCACACTCCAAGGGCCCAGTAAACGGTGGCGGCTATTATTATTCAGGCAGAGCACAGAGCTGTTCATCACAGTGAGAGCACAACGAATCCCAGAGCAGCGTTCTGCCTCTCAGGTGCCCAGACCATCGTCGTCAAAATCACACAGGTATTTTCAGCAATCGAAACATCCTTATAACACTCAGTGCAAATAAACTGATGATAACGGGAAAAGCTGATTGTAATCTAACAATTATTTTACAGTTAGGCCGTTTTGCACAGGCTATTTTTTTAAAAAGAAGATTGCAGTAGTCATTTACTCAGTCAACAACACATAGTGCTTCAGATTGCAAAGCATCCGAGGGTGATAACAAACACCCCTGAGCGATTTACCCAGGCAACGTCCTCCCAGCACTGGGGCTGCTCGGACTGGGGTCAGCCGCGGGCTGGACTTGGCACCTCCTCTAAAGAAACTTCTCCTATCCCAGGTACCATGTCGTTTAAATGGGACAGAAGCTGTAGGCAAGCTAAAATCACTGCCTCCACTGACCAAGTTCACAAATGACTTGTGCTGTCCACCTCCGGGGGTGAGTGGAGAAACAACGGTGACCAAGGGCAGGCAGCACGGGTCCATCTCCCTGTCCTGCCACCAACGTAGCCTCTAAAGTCTCGGGAATATACCTCTCTGTCTTCAGATGAAAGTGATCGGAATTCTAAACTTCCCATTTTTGAAGAATGCAATGAAGATGAAAAAAAATCGGAAACTAATTTAATTTCCTCTTAATGCAGGTGCTACATACATCTATGGGAAACAGTCTTCCCGAGTCCGGGATGGTATTTTGGTTTCAGGGATTCAACAGCTTTCTACCTGGCTGCAAATGCTTTTTCTACGAAGGAAACGAAAGGTGAGCCCCTTCAGGCTCATCATGGGTAACCTAGATTCGAGGTCGGGACCTTGTCCCTTCCCCTGCACCCAAGGGAGGGGACACGGGGAAAGGAGGCTGTGAGACCTGCACTCCGGAGGCAGAGGTTCATGAGCAAAGCCGCCGAGTACTCCAGCGTGTAGTCAGACAGGCAGTCGGGGTCTTTCAGAATATCGACCAGCCAGAAGATGAGGCCGTCTTGAATCATGGCTGTCTGCAGCGGACGCCTAGGGTGAAACGGTCTGCAGTGAATTTAAAGCTGGCGAGAAACTCTCCATTGAAGCGTACCCAGCGTGTCAGAAAAGACAGAGTGCACGGAAGACACTGGCCCGGAGGAATGGTTTGCTGTTGGACCCACACAATTGAAACGACAACGACACACTCCTTACCTTCCACGACCATGATGAGGGTTTGAAGGAAGAGAAGGCGGTAAGGAGGCCTCCTACTTTAAAGGTTTCCTTTTCGATAGTTAAAATTAGCAGAGTATTACTTCAAATATTTAATCACTATTTATTCATAGCTTTTGGTCTGCTACGCCCAGGAAATAGCCGTAGGAAGGGTTCACCGACAGATTTTTACTAAACTCTAGTCTATTAGAATCCAGCTTAGGTACTTTGAGTTGTGTAAAAATAAAGAAAAACAAGAAAAACAAAAAGTCCAGCTCGACATCATTTTGATTCAGATCTCTAAGAATAATTCAGCGACCTGGGTAATACAACTGTATGTCCAGGTAGAAAATCTTACAAAATCTGACGCCTCATCGGAATGTGTCGTGTGCTTGTCATCATGCCAGCCTTAAGAACTCATAAGACACATGTGGTATCGCCACGAGAAGTCATGTGCATCTCTGCAAACCCACGCGCCACGGAGCAAGCACCGCTGTGCATCTCCTCGCGACGAGGCCATCAGGGAACACGGCCACCTGGACGGGATCTGCCCGTGCTGTTCTGGAGCCCTGCGCCACCAGACCAGAGCCACTGATGAGAATACAACGAAGACTGCGCCTTTCTGGTCAGCCTGGCTGCTTTCTACGTCATTTGTACGGACCCTGGAATACTGCAGAAACATGAAGCCCGTTCCAGAACAGAAAGCTTGAATGACTGTTTAGAGGAAATAAAAACATTGGCAGCGGATATCTGCATTACTAGGCAGAAGTGTTTTCTCACCGTAGCTTATCTCTGTCACTTAACTGTAACCGTTGAATGTCTAAAAATTTTCCAAATACGGTCAATATCATGCTATGTTTTCTTTATAAACAAGCAAAAATGTTCAGATAATCTGAGGAAGTAATAACTCTTGGAGATGACTTATAATTCTTTTCAGTGCAGAGTCAGAACAAGAAATCTTCATTGGCAAATAGTAGAAACTAAATACCTACAACTTCCCACCACTCAACGTACAACGCACACATGGAATATGTCACCTGGCAGGCTTCGGGCAGTTAGTGAGAGCCAGCCGCATCTGATGGGAAGAAAGCGTGTTCAGAAGAGGACCGAGGACTCAAGGTACTAGAATTCTCAATGAAGCTGAAGAGGAAGAGGGGCCTTGAGGGAAAGTGGCTGCTGGGAGAGCCAGCTAGGACCCAGCAGTTCACTCCTACACACCCAGCCAGGAGACAGGTGATGGTGTCCACACAAAGACCCGTGTGCAGACGCTCGGAGCGGCATGATGCATGACAGCCAAAAAGTGGGAACAGCCCAGACACCCACCACCTGCTGAACGGGTGAGCAGGGTGTGGCCCAGCGGAGCAGAGGACGGGCACAGCTATGACACAGGTGAACCTCAATGCCACTGTGCTGAGTGAACGAAGCCGGTCACGAAAGGACACACGTATGTGACTCCATGTACGTCAAATGTCCAGGACAGGTAGGTCGACAGAAAGCGGGGCAGCGGTCCCCTGGGGCCCTCGGCAGGAGGAGCAATGGCGGGCATGATGTTTCTTTTTGTGGTGATGGAAATATTTGAAAATTAGATTGTGGCGACAGTTGCACAACTCTGTAAATACACTAAAAATCACTCGGCTGTACACTTAAAATGGGTGAATTTTGTGGTATGTAAAGTACACCGCAATAAAGTTATCCATTAAAAAAAAAAGCTAGCTCTAGGAGGATGCCAGACCTGGTTCAGGAAGAGGTGCCTGGTTTTACCTTTCTGAAGGGGAGCAGGTCCTGGTCACGACAGGGCCAAGGCTGAGACCACAGGGTGTGTTGCGGGACGTGTGGAGAGAGACCTGCAGGCTCCGGCCCCGACGGCCACAGACCCACCACCTATCACACTCGCTGTGATTGTTCGTTTATGTGCCCGCAGGGACGCTGAGCAGCCTGAAGGCTGAGGCCCCGTCAGGCTGCATTCGTGTGGACACCGAGGACCTTGCCCGTGGCCTGGGACATGCACGATGCAGCATCTGGCTGGCACCAGACAATGTTCTTAAAATATCTTCCTCCATCCAAAGCAGCCTGAGCAGCACAGCTTAGGGGATTAGAGAGAAGCTTTCTGGCCCTATCTTGGAAAGTCACCCAACCTGTCCTCGGTGTTAGCTGAAAAATATCATCTGCCTCTTGAGTTGTCATTGAGACTAAATAAGCACAAAAGAGAGGCGTATAAAAACCCCAACTGAATTTCCAGGAACCACCGTGACCTACTGCACAGTCAGCACCTGAGACTGAGCTTCTGCAAGGCCCCGAGGACGTTCTCCCGGGTGGCCGTGTCCTTGTCCTCCTCCCGCAGCCGTTCCTCCAGCACGCGCAGCAGCTTCGTGCTCTGGGCGACGTAGAGGCGACCTAGCGACGGGAGCGAGTGAGAGAGGGAAAGAACGGGTCTCGAGTTAAGCTCAGGCTCCCAAACCACTTTCTATGAAAATTCTGCATGTCACACATATTGATTTTCTCTAATCTTAGGTTCTAAAAAGCTTATTAAAACATAGCGCTTCTGCAAAGTTGGTCGTTTTCTAGCAACTGTCTCACGGACAGAAACTGCTCTTCTTGCATCTAAATGTAATTTGTCACCACGTCCTTGTGGGGAGCACTATCCTTTGTTTACCAGAAATCTTAAACCCAAAAACCAGGTCTACGAGGGGCAAGAAGGTGAGAACCTGTGGGTGACAAGCCTGCTGGTGTTCACCAAGACCACCAAGTGGTGCTTTCTGGCCACACTCGCTCCTTCTAGATGTGCCCAAGGCCCGGAGAAGAAGCTGGGACTCCTACCCGGAACCCTGTAGTAAGCCTTGAATTGTCACCAGCCTGTTCCGGACTGGTGTCTTGATATAGATGATGTTAATTTTAATTTCGGACATAAATGTCAACAGTGTTATGTGAATGGTCCCTGGCGTGTGCCCTGGCTTGTGATAAATGTCTGGAAAAATGACACGTGAATGAAAGAACAAACTTTCAGAGTATCATGTAGTCATAATTTGAAAACTCCTTCTATTCCCGGTAAAAAGAGCTCAAACAAATGAGAACTTATAGACGATAATGGCGCTTTGTAAAATCGTTTTGAACTCAGTAATGGTGGTATATTAACTTTGGAATTTTCAGATCCTCTTGATTTAAGAGATTACAGTCTTTTGATTAAAATGGTGCAGTGTTTATTGGGATCAGCTTTAATTATTTCACCAACCTCATTTTGCCTTAAGTAGAAAATGAGAAAAAATGCATTACCTGTTATATACTTAAAAGCAATTTAAAAAGCACTGTTACAAAACCAGAAACCTTACAAAATAAAATCAGAAGGCTTACAAAAGAGACTGCAAAAGCACACAAATTTGCTCTGGCATAAACTATACCAATAAGACAACATCCGATTTTCACACACACACAAAAACAAACCCTCAGATACCTTTCAAACAGGAATTAATTGAGGAAATATAGCATCTCTAAGACACTCGAGGAAGAACACCCATTTTCGAAGGAAAAAAAAAAAACGCATCAGGAGGACCTAGCTCTTCCCTCCCAGGACAAGCCTGAGCCTTACCTCCCGCCAGGGACGCGAACGCGTTGACGAGCCTGGCCATGTACTGCCGCACCACCTCGCTCCTGGAGTGCAGCAGCTGGAGCACGCTCCTCTGTGGAGAAAGACGTCCCAAGAGGAAAGCAAGGCAGTTAGAGAATGGGCGTGCTCCGACGCGCCTCCTTCCCCTCCTCTGCGCGAATTCATCAGAGGTGAAAGGAACCGACCAACACCGGTCGGTTCATCTGGAAATCTTGGTTTCCAAATGACTGTTTTGCAGAGCTTCAGTAAGCACCAGTTATTCAAACTTGTAAATGAAACGACTCCTACAAAGCATCAGAACAGTGACTGACACGAAAGCAGCATAGCGTTTGCCATGGCTGTTGCTGATGTTTGGCAGGTTAGAACGACAGATCCAACACACGCATCTGATTTTGCTCCCTGCAAACCAGGGTAGAACTACAGCACATGGATTTTTAAGGATGACACACATTCTCAGGGTCAGCGAGACCAGCCCGAGAAACTGTAAGAACACAGGTTTGGAAGTGGGAATGCAGATGGCAACAGACGTAGCGGACCCAAGAATGACATGTGACAATGAGCAGTGACCGGATTTACATCACCTGAGCAGAAACTTCAAGAACGGGACAGCAGGCACAGGTGGGCGGGGCCTCTACGCCAAAGTAGGGGGACGTGCCTGCGTGCGGCAGGAGCGCTGAGCAGAGCCACCCAGTCCCGTCCCCCTACCTGCCTCCCAGAACCCTGGCAGCCAGACCCTTACCCTTTAGGAAGGAGATCAGATGACTCTTCTTGGAGGAAAATGACCAGCCCACGGGGAAGAGCTACAGATACTGCAATCAGCGGATCCTCACAAGTGGCCCACCTGGCTCGCCCTCAGTGGAGGCCTGCGGCTACGGGCCCCGCCTGCACCCTCAGAACTTCCAGCAGCTTTGCAGTCCCAGGAGATAGCCAAGGTCTACCAGAAACCCAAGGGAAGTTTCTGACATGGGAAATAGGGCCAAAACAAACCGTATGTGGGGTGGTGGTGGGGTGTGGGGGGTTGGAGCAAACTTGGAAAAATGAGACTGTGCAGGGATAAGAAAACTAAAAATAAACAAAAAACTATTATCCTCAGAGATGTAGAAGCTATATAGTATCCATGAACAACAGAATGCTAAAAAAAAAAAAAAGAAAAAAGAAAGAAAGAAATGGGAAATTCAACAGAATGGTTGAAAAATGAAGATTCAGAAAACCTCCCAGAAAGTACAGCAAAAAGAACAATATGGAAAATACGAGATAAAAGTTAAGAAAAATCAGAGAGCCAGTTCAAGAGGCCCAACACTCGGGAAGAGAGATCAGAGCGAGGAAATCAGCAACAAACTGCTCAAGAAAAGTTCCCAGAACCAAAGCCGTCAGACTGAAAGGGCTCGAAACAGTGAATCGAAACATGCCTCACGAAAGACATCAGTGGGGAATTTATTAACACGGGTGACAAAGAGAAGATTCAACACGCTTCTCGAGAGAAAAACGGGTCGCATAGAGTGATTAGCATGGCTTTGAACTTTCCAGCAGGAATACTGAAACCTAGAGACAACGGAGCAATATTCCCAAAATTCGGAAGGAAAATTCTGTCCAACCCAGAATTCTGTACAAAGAATAAAATAATTTTCAGACATGCACAGTCTTGAAAAATACACTCCCCGCCCATCCTTTCCCTACAAGCTATTAACTAGAGGATGTGTTCCATCGACCGAGAGAATACGGCATGGGGACCCTGCAAACAGCCAGTTCAGGAGCGGGGCAAAGGGAATCCGCAGAAGTCTGGTGAAGAGAGATGTCTGCATGGCCGCTGTGCACCAGATGGAGAGGGTCGCCAGCCCGGACTGAACTGCGCGGACTCAAGACAGTGATCAATTGAAGGCTGTTGTCCCCAAGATGCCTAATGTCACAGCGTCGTCTTTATTCAGGTAAAATGTTTACTGGATACAGCATCCATACAGAAAACTGCACCGATTGTAAGTGCACAGCTCAATGAGTTTTCACAGAGTGAACATGCAGGTGACCAGTAACCAGATGAAGAAACAACATTCCGGGCCCCACAAGCCTTTTTAGGGTCCCCTTCCTTACCCTGGGCAAGATCTGTCTTGGCTTCTAACACCACAGGTTAGTTTTGTCTGTCTCTGAGTTCTTTTATAAGTGAAATCATGCAGTGTGTTTTCATTTAACACTACGTTTGTGAGATTCGCCCATGTTGCGTATTGTGTGTTTTTTCTCATTGTTCAATGTATCCCATTTTACAAACACATCACACACAGGTGATTTATCCATTCTATTGCTGACGGACATTTGGGTTACGGCCAGCGTCTTGGTTGCTGTGAGCGGTGCTGCTGTGAACATTCCTGCGCATCTTTAGTGAGCACAGGGGCACAGGTCTGTTGGGGTTACGCTTCGGGGTGGTTTTGCTAGGACACAGAGTAGGCACTTTCAGTAAATACTGCCAGTGTTCCAAAGAGGTAAACCGTGTAACATATTTAAACAGAGTACAAAATTCGTGGCTAAGGGGAGCCCACACTTTTATCTGTACTTGCATAGCTTTGACATGTGCCGATGAGGTTCCAGCTCCCCGCTCCATGCCCTGCTGTGCGGGTCAGCTGTGGGCAGTCTTCCCTCCCACGGAAGTGTTCTCGTGTGCTCGACTCCTGAGAACTAGAAGTTCTCATACCAGATGAGCCTAAAAACCAAAATTACAGAGCAGCTCACCACTCCCCTCGACCCTACATACATATTGCTGCCCAATAACTGGTACCTGGCCGACGTTTCAGCCCTGCCAGATGCCCTAGCTGTCCCAGGACCCTCTCCTGGCCTTGACTACCAATGTCCCGTAGGGGATCACTAGCCCAGGGAAGCTATGTCCAATGAGGAGCCAGTGATTTTGTTCACGTCATCTCCTAGGTGCCTTCATCGACGTGGATGGGGACAGTGTCCTTTTCATGCAGAACAAGGTTTGTGCTTGCTACTCAGTAAACACTGCATCACTCAGGGCACATGCACAACTGGGGAAACTATAAAGAAAAGCAAGGCACTGACTCAGAGAAAAGTCAGGACGTGTACGGCCCGGTCCGATGCAGCGTTATTCACGGCAACCGAAAGGCAGAGGGACGCAAGCAGTGCTCATTGACGGGCGAGTGGATAACAAGCTGTGGGAGACGCAGATAACGGAATGTTATCCAGCCTTAAAAAGGAAGACCATTCTGACACATACCACGACACAGATAACTTTAAGGACGTTAAGCTAAGAGAAATAAACCCAGTCACCAAAATATTGCACGACTGCACTTATGGGAGGTACCTAGGGTAGCTGAAGTCAGAGAGGCGGAAAGAAAGACACTGCGTGGTGACTGCAGTGTCCGTTGTGCAAGATGAACAGGAGTCTGGGGACCTGTGGCCCGACAATGCGACTGCCCAGCACGCCTGGACCGTACACCTAAACGTGGCTGGGGCGGTATATTTGATTTTACGTGTACTTTACCACAAATAAAAAATAGTCAGGATGACGGAAGGAAAGGGGGTGCAACCTAGAAGCCCCCGACTTACTGGCAAGTTTCTGTTTCTTAGTCCGAGCTGTTTAGACAAATTGCTATTTGTTTTATTATTACTCTTTCAACCGGTCATGTATGATTTCTACACTCATCTGTGCGAGGGATACCTCTCACAACCGAAAACGTGATTCCGCATAATAAGGCGAAATTCCTTAGATTTAAGGAACCGTGCCTTCGTATAAGTGCATATATCAATCATGCTAAATAGGCAAGACTGTCAAATGTGGAAAATTTGTTATCACAGCACCTCCAACAGCCCGGCATAAAAATGATCAGTAACACTAAAACGCTCAATTCACTGCAATTTGATTAGATTTGATTCTAAAACAGTGATTCTCAAAGAGTAGTCAGGGACCAGCAGTATCGGCGTCCCCTGATAACTTGTTGGCAATGCTAATTCTCAAGCCCCTAGACCCAGTGAATGAAAAATGCAGGGAGCAGGCGTCCGTGTGTTAGTGAGCTCTCTGGCGCTAAAGCTGCAACTCTGAGAACCACTCGGCTAGGCGAACTTAGCAACGAGCTCAATTTCCTGACTGGAAAGGCCAATTTATTTTGGTGTCATGGTGACACAGCATCCACGTTACACAAGGAGTCTGCCTGCTTTGCAGATTCTCTTAAGATAATTCAAGGTCATTCCTTATTAAAAAAATAAACCACAGCAATGAAAAATAATGACTTGAGGAAGAAATGACTTCTTCAATGGTTATAGAGATTAGAGCATTTTGACAAATACATATCACAAAACCTAAGCTACCTTTCATTAGAGGAACATTATTTTTTATACACAACCGAGAAAGAAGAAAACAGTGCCAATTAAATTATATTATAAACACTGACTGCAAGACATATTCTGATTTCAGAGATGCTAAAATGGGGAGCGTGTATCTTAGAGTCAATGAGATAAATATTTCAGAAAGAATCGGTATTGAATTTACTCTTTGAATGTGAGTTTCTAAGTCATGCAATATATTATCCAGCTGCTGGCTTCAATGCCATCACAAATACAAACAGAAAAAAAAAAAGAAAAGAAGTCAAGAATTTGAGAGACTATTTTTCAAAATTAACACAACTTTTTTACGGGAGCAGTAAGACTACGTTCAGAGACTAAACCGGCCACTCAGGACTGTTTCCGCCCGGGCGCACAGCGGGTTAACCTGAATCCACTCTGGCAGGGAGTGGTCCCATCCGTGACCCAAAAGGCACTGATGCCCCGCTCGGTGCCCACAGGGAAGCTCAACAACAGGGAGAGAAGTATTTAGAACATTTGGGGTAAATACTCAGCTGAAATAATGAGACGCAGGGTCTGCATTATACATGCCAGATCTCGAGCCTCCTGCCCAGCAAAGCCTGGGGCCGACAGCAGGTAAGGAAGGTGGGGAGCGGGGTGAACGGCCGTGTCCTGGGCCCCGTGCTGGGCCCTGGGTTAAGTGCTCGTCGCATGTGCCCACACGCAATCACGACGCCCTCCTGAGGCAGGGGCTGGCTCCCCCTGAGACGGGGACCTCCCCGAGACCGAGTGACTTGCTTAAGGCAGCTGGCTACCTCGGAAAGAGGTTTGAAACCGGCTCATCTCCCTGCAAATCCCACTCTTTCCCCACCAGGCCTGTCTGGTCCAAAGCTGTATACAAATCCAGCAGGCCCAGATGGGGAAAAAAAACAGAATCTGTTTATCTATCTTGCCCATCGTAAATCATGCTGATTTTTCAGGACTCACAGTAAGCTGGGGGATGAGGGAAAGATTTGGGAATTTGAGCAAAAAAAAGGCAGAAAAGAGCTCGGAGCAGAATCAAGCAGTTCTCCTTCACTCAGGACTCTACTGGAAGTGAAAAGTGGGCCAATGTCCAGGGTGAAAAGCAGATCTCAGTAGCTGACAGAAGCTCAAGGCTGACGTAAAAACGGTCACCAAAGTGAAAACAAGCAGAAACAGAGGCCCCCTCCCGCCCCATCTGCTAAGCTCAGTCCCTAGAAATGGGGTCCGTCTCTGCCCGACCTGGCTGTGGCTGTGACAGTCCAAGAGGTCGTTGCTGACGTAGGCCTGCAGAACGGTCTCCCTCTGCTCGCCAGGATGGGAGGTGGTCAAGCGCTGGAGAGAAGAAAAGCAAAATCAGTAAGTCTGAATGTGGCGAAAACGTTCGCAGAGCGGGCGTGTTTTAAACAGCAGTACCGGTGACCGCACGTTCAAGCGAACAAAATGAGTAACATCCCGGGGGGCTAGTTAAGCAGCCAACCAGTCCACTGATAAGAAATTACGATGTGCACTTCCACATGGGTGACGCGGGGGAGGCAGGGGTCAATTTACACGCATGAAATTTCCAGGGAGCGAAGTGGCAAGGTGCCTGGACTGTAAGCGTGCAGATAAGGGAGAGCTCACCAACGCCTGATCCAGGAAGGGGATCGGCGTCGGCCCCTGAAGGATGAGCAGGCCGTCAGCCAGAGTTCGGGGGGACGTGAGCATGGTGAGGGGAGTGTGGGCCAGCTCAGGGAGCTGTAGAAATACAGGATGCATTTGTGCTGAGCTCGACAGGTAGGGCGCAAGGTAGCTTGCAGAGGGCTTTGAATGAACACCATGCCAACAAACAGACTGCACCCTATAGGGACTGACACAGCAATACTGTGTGTGTGTGTGTGTGTGTGGAGCGGGGGCAGCTGAGTAGAATTTTGTAGATTTTGAAAAGGCTTAAATCTGTCGTGTAAGAATTTACTTCATGCCCATAGGTCTAGAAGAAAAATGGTGCGTGGGGAGCACGTGAAGTGGTTTGTGCTTGCGCATGCGGGTGTGTGCAGGTGTGAGTTAGGATATAAGAAAGCCATGTCACTAACGTGAGAAAATGTCCCTGCTCTCCAGGAAAAGCTTACTCGATAACGGTCGCTGACACTGCAGGCCCTGCTCTGGCCAAGGAGAAGCTGCGCGTGTCGAGAACAGTGTGGGAAGCGGACAGGGAGGCCAGCAGCCCCCGGACGTGAGAGGTGGAGGCCTCCAGAGGCCGCTGTCACTGACAGACGGGACCCACCGGGCCAAGGAGGGAGGCCCTGAGGAGAGAGGGGACTCTATATATGTTTTTTGTTTGTTTGTTTTATTTTGTTTTAGGCGAGGCAACCCTTGGTTGACGTCACAGATTGCAAGGACCTTGTCAGCTTACAATCCCTTATTTTTTATTTTTTACGCCCACAGCACCTGGTCTTCCCAGGTGGTCTCCCATCCAAATACTAACCAGGCCCAACCCTGCTCAGCTTCCGAGATCAGACGGGATCGGGCTTGTTCAGGGTGGCGTGGCCGTAGAGAGGGGACTATGTTAAAGGAGGGTGGTGCCAGGAGTGTCACATCTTTGGGGTGCCGCCCTCCTGTTGAGTTCACTGAAGTGAAGTCAGGTAGGGAGGGGGAAGGGGCTGGAGTGGGGGCACTCGGGATGGACACAGAGAAAATCAGTAAGAGACATGTTTATTTTTCCTAATTATTCTGTGACAATGTCATTTATCAGCCAAGGAATACGCTGTTTCACCAAGAGACTTGACGGCATAGACTGACAGGAAGTGCTGGGTGGGTGAATTAAGAGCCAAAGAAGATGAGTCTGGTAATTCAAGCAGAGAGAAGCGAACACTCAGGGCAGGGACGGCCACTGGAGGTTACTCACGCCGCCCCACCCGCTCTGCTCCACTGACGCCAGCGGAGCCAGAGCAGACCTCACCACTGACCACAGCCTGGCTGCGAAATCCTCAGAGCACTCACGCCACAGGACCTGATCCAGGAAGCGCCGCTAACCATCGGAAGGGCAAGCGACGTGTCCTTTTTCTACCTGGAGACGGGGAAAGTGCTCAAAGGCATTTAGATGCCAACATACCCTGAAATTTGGGGATCTGTGAAGGAGTTCGACACTACTCCAGGGTGAGTTGGAATGGACTGTTAAAGAGCCAACCAGCGTTGGCTTAGACCTGCAGCTCTCAGAGTGCAGTCTGGGGGGAGCCGAGGGGGTTCCGAGGTCCTTTCGGGGAGTCTACGTGGTCACAGTTATTTTCATAATCCTCCTAAGCTATGATTCGTCTTTTTCATGGTCAATCTCTCAGAGACTACGTGAAGTGTGATACTGTGACAAATCGAATACTGTGACAAATGCAGGAGCAGATACGGGACTCCAGATGTCCCCCATTAAGCTGGACATGAAGGAAATTTGAAAAAATGCAAAACAATACCACTCTTCTGATTTTTTTTTTTTTTGCTTTGGAAAATAGTTATATTTTTTATTAAAAATGGGTTGTTTATGTTACATTCTGGGTTTACCATTGTTCATTCTTAACGAATTCATAAATATATTTTTTAAATTTTCTCAGTTTTAATTTTTAATACAGTAAATATTGGTAGTTTGAACTCATATAAACTAAAGCTTTTTTGGGTCATCAGTAACTTTTGGTCTGGGACCAAAAGTCTTGAGAGTCACTGACTTAATCGTGATTAATCTGAAGACTGGGAAGGGAAGCAACAGTTTGGACTAGGCTTTATTTTCCTTACGGACTTGTTAACAGGTTTTCACCCTGCCGTGGCTCGTCTGCTGACACCCGAATGCAGAGGGCTTCGTGGAGCTGTCCTGTGGGGGTGGCTCCAACACCCGACTCCACTTGCCGTGGATGTGGCTCGTGCCCAGAAAGGGCCAGAAGGGGGAGTCTCCAGGGCCTCGAAACCGCTTGTATGACATTACCACGCGAAGGCAATGGCACAGGTGACATTAACAGAGTTTTTTTTTTTTTTAAAAGGGACAAATCCGTCTTCTGAGGTTTTTAACTTTAGCTCCTGGTGTCAGCAAGCAGTAGAGTAGGAAGGAAGATTTTTAGCAGACAGGATAAAGGATACCAGCGAGGTAGGCAGCCGAGTGAAACCAGCATGGTCTTTTTTTTTAACGTCAAGGGAAAGGTACGCACCCAGCGCAGAGCCTGCAAGAGGAAGGCTTTCAAGCGGTCGCTCCCCCAAATCAGATCCTTCTTCAGTTTCTCATAATCCAAGGAGGGCAGTAACGGGACATCCTTCGATTTCCTACTCAGCAACACGAGTTCCCAGAGAAAGAAGAGGGCAGAAGAGCCAGGTCATTACACCTCGTGAGCATCGTGGCCCCGGACCTAGAGCTGCTCTGGCAGAACGGACCGGCAGAGGCCCAGCTGCCGCCTCTGTGCGCCTTGGGCTAAGGCCAGGCTCCCACAGAGAACGCTGGGCTCCCGGCACCACCCCCCAGACCCCCCAACCCCACTTCTGCTCGCTCAGCTCTGCCTTTCCTGTTCCGTGAACTAGGGTTCGGTACAGCACTCTCCCGAAGCGAGCACGCCCTGCCCACACAGGCCTAGAAGCCACTGCACCCACATTGGTCCAGTGTTCCACGCGAAGGCTGAAGTCACTTTGCAGGCACCGTCACTTTCTGCCCAAATTCTGTTTAGAATCCTGAGCGAAGCCCAGAGACTATTAGCACCAGCCGGCCCAACAGTTCCGCCCAGAAGCCTGAAGCCATTGTCTCTCGCAGGCCTGAGGGACTGGACTGGGCAGCTCTGAAGGCAGACGGGGGGTCAGGAAACGGATGTGAACAGTAGGGGCACAGGCCACCCTCCGAGAGGCAGACGGCGGGCAGAAGGCGTGGGGGACATAACCTGGGAGACTGGTGTTAAGTCGGTGGGACAATTTTCAAACCCCCCTTGAGAGGACTCCAAGCAGAAGACCTCAGGGGAAGCCCGGCTTCAGTTAGGAGAGATCTCTGTGCCGAGACCCCACGCCCTGCAGAACGACCCGACGCCTGCCTTTGGCCGGCCCGAAGCACAAGGGACCACCTCAGATTCCTTGTCACTAAAACGGGCATCTTCACATTTTGTTTTGTTGACTAGGAGACTGGAGTGTATGGAGCCTGATGAAAATGGAATGAGGCCTGTGGTCCAGTGAACAGTGCTGTGTTAATGCTGCTTCCCTCGTTCTGCTGTACCACGGCCACGTGTGCAGCGTGTCAGCACACTGGGTAGGCTGAGAACTCAACTTCCTGTGAATCTACGATTGTTTCAAAATAAACTAAAAAACAAAACAAAAAAATGGTCCTCCTAATATTGTGTAGAGAATATCAGTACTCCCTGCACAATAATAAATGCGGATTCCTGAAGAATGGGTGAAAAGACTCAGGATGGAGAGCTCCATTTGATTTTAAAGGTGAAGTAGAAACTGAGATGACACCCCTGGGGGGCAGGAATTTGGGTACTTTAAATTTCCTTCTTTGTATGTTTCTATAGCATTCAAATTCTCTATAACGAGCATGTATTACATAGGAAAAATCACATACCATCTTTTTAAATGTTAGTTTTTAAAAGACAAAATGAGATCCTCTTACAAGGCATGGAAGAAAAGGCCAGAAAAGAGGACAACAAACAAGACCTCAGTGACCACCCCTGGGGAGGAACGTCTTCTAATTTATCTATCAAATGGCAAACCCACACACATGGGCACACTGATCATTTCGACACCTTTCTTCCTGAGGCAGATACTACTGCGAGTTTAAACACTAATACAGACACTTCTTAAAATTCCAATGATAAATAATTGGCCCATGTTCTTCAAAAGTGTCAAGACCATGAAAGACAAGGACTGAAGAACGATTTCAAACGAAAGGAAAGACAGACATGATAACTAAACTGACACATCATCCTGGGTGGAATTCTGGATTGGACAAAGGACACACTAGAACAACTGGTAAAAACGGGAATGACGTCCACAGATTAGACGGCCCCGTATCAGCGTTAAGTTTCTGATTTTGATAACCGCCCTGGGCTCGTGTAAATTATTAACACTGGGGAACCTGGGTGACGGGTATAGGGAAATTCTTTGGACTATTTTTGCTGCTCTGGAAGTATTTCAAAATTTAAAAACTGTTTTTAATTTAAAATTTAAACTGGCTCTCGTTCTAGGTCAAAAAAAGTTCCACTTGTAAGGCCAAGTCTGATAACGCTCTATAGCTCAGGTACTTCTGGGTAGGGAAGAAATACTGTCACATTTGGGCCATTTTTACTTGCCAATAATGGCAATACTACCAACCAAATTTACTGCCACCTAAGCTGCTCGACGGCCCTGCATTTCTGTGGCCCGGCCACCCCCCCGCTGTCCAGGAAGACGGTGTCATGCCTTCTCCTTCGTCCTCTGAACCCTACCTCCCTTCACTCCCCCTCTGCAGGTGACCTTGCCTCTTATGTCACTGAGAAGAACATGAGCAAACACCCAGACGGTTTATCAAATTCCCACCACTGTGCTAGGTGCTTTTTACACATTAACTCATTTTTACCTTTACAACGGTCCTATAATACAGTTACCATCATTGTTCTCATTCTACAAGTGAGGCTCAGAGAAGTTACATAAAAGTCCAAAGTCACAGAGCTGGTGGCAGAGGCTGGATTTTGACCCCAGCAGTTTGTGCTCATATGTGCTACATTACATGGCCACCGTCCAGAGAATAAAGTGCAGGGCAGGACCAAGGGAGGAGGAAAGTCACGTCTACCTCAGGTGTCCAAGTAATCTCACAGCCCCACCCCCAAACCTGGCTCAGAGAGTCCCCAGAACCCAACCTAGTCCCCATGTCCAGGCCAAAGGTTCCCAACTTCCTCGCCGTTGCAACACACATGGCTGATGGAGTCCGTACGCATCAGACACCTCTGTTGTGACAACCTACTCAGGCAGACACAAAGCCACCCTGTGCCCAGTCATGGTGTGAGCCAGCAGGAAACATTACATTCAGACATTGCAACACTGTTGACTGCCCTACGTAGTAGATAAAATTGATTTCTAGAGAATATTATAGGATCTATTCAAAATGTTTTCCATTTGAGGCTATCTCCCCAAAATAAATAGAATTAACATTAAAAGATACTTCTACTTTAACAACAATACTTATGATTACTGATTTTTCCTTTAATGTCCACGTGGAGCTCTAGCTAATCGAAGGCATTCCTCTAAGCTAGGCTATTAAGATGAACGTTTATTAAGGTTACTTTGAATTCTAGTTTAACCCATAGCTGTTTTCCACAATAATGACTCCTGAGAGCAATTACTTACACGGGCGCCAAGGAGGCTCTTAACATGGTCGAAGCCTGGGGGGCGAGGGGAGAGAACAGAAGAAAACAGGCCGTGTTAAACATCGACAGCAGTGCATTGATCCTAAATCACTGTAACAGCACAAAGTCAACAGATGTGCAAAGTTTGTGACCAACCATTATTCTCCCACCATAATCATATATGATTTAAAAATTAGCCCAAATCAAGGTCAATCAATACACTACTGATGCATTTCCCAAGCCGCCCATTCCTGGTTCGTGGCTACTCTACTCCAAGGGACACTTTATAAAAAACGGTGAGTTCTCCCCCTCCAAACTCCCAGAGGCACTTAAAGTTGCTATTACAGGCAATACTGTATTAAACATGGACTAAAATAGAAACAACCAAACGCTATGTGTTGCACTCGTTTGGAGAGATTCAAATCAACTGTACAAAGATATTTTGAGAAAACAAAGAAATGAATGTGGGCCGCACAGGTGCTACGTGATACTAAGGGAGGAGTATTAGGCCTTGTGGTTATGTTTTCCTTTTGTTTTTTAAAGCTCTTATCTGTTAGAGATGATATTGAATTACCTGCAGGTAAAATGATATAATGTTTGGAATAGGTCATAAAGAACTCCAGGGGAAAAAGAAGTAGCGAAGAAAGCAAGCCTCTGTCTGTGGAGCGCCTCCTGGAGGGGCAGGCGGTGGTACACTCCGTCCCCTAGAGGGGCAGGCGGTGGTACACTCCGTCCCCTAGAGG
The DNA here is from genome assembly GCF_902729225.1 of Pteropus medius. Lineage (NCBI taxonomy): Eukaryota > Metazoa > Chordata > Mammalia > Chiroptera > Pteropodidae > Pteropus > Pteropus medius. The sequence goes on from NW_024354875.1 coordinate 1,538,714, forward strand.
GGCAGGCGGTGGTACACTCCGTTCCCTGCTGTCAAGCAGCTCTGGAATGGTCACTATCTGCACTTATCACACGGATCT